>NW_015165366.1:90512-102116 GCF_001447785.1 Gekko japonicus
GGTAAGTTGCTTCCTCCCCGCCTCTCCCCACCCCTGCCTGCCTGGGGCCAGGGAGGGCCTTGGCGGGGCTTCCTCGCACTCCCGCCGGCCTTGCAGGTCCACCGCCGGGCCCCTGATGTCAGGGGGTGTGGCATATGCTAATGAGATATGCTAATGAGTTCCCCTAGCTCTTTTTCTACGAAATGACCCCTGAGTATAAAGCTTCCTTGGAAATATGATATGACACTGTGATCCATTCTTTGTGATGTCTATGCTTGATTATTGCTATATGCTGTGTGTGGGACTCCCCAGAAAACAGTCTGGGGACAATGGTTTGGATGTGATTTCTTTGATAAAGGGTGAAAAAGCACCAAGAGAACAGTTTTCCTGAGGTAAATTTCTCTCTTTCTGCCTCTCTCCCCCAGAATGATTTGGGTGTGTTTTCTTTGATAAAGGGTGAAAAAGCACCAAGAGAACAGTTTTCCTGAGGTAAATTTCTCTCTTTCTGCCTCTCTCCCCCAGGCTTCTCTGAAGGACCTCACAGTTTTGCAGCCTCTCCAAAATGTCCACCGAGAACAGAGCTCCCGTAACTGAAGGTGGGTCCTCTGTGTGTGTTTGTGTGACCGCCTCACGAGCTGCTCCCACCAGGAGCTACTTATTTATTATCCATTTATTGATTAGGTTTCTGTCCCGCCTTAGATACATTTACCGGTAGTGGTAGAGCTGTGCTGTGAAAGCCCATGAAAATTTGTGGGAAGGTTTGTTTCTACTGGGTTGCCAGCTCTGGGTGGGGAAGTACCTGGAGATTTTGGGGGTGGAGCCTGGGGGGGGGGAGTTTGGGGAAGGAGGGACTGCAGCCGGGTATAGCACCATAGAGTCCCCCCTCCAAAGCAGCCATTTTCTCCAGGGACACTGATCTCTATAGTTTGGAGGTCAATTGTAATAGCAGGAGATCTCCAGACCCACTAGGAGGTTGGCAACCCTAGTTTTTACTCGCTTATTCCAAATGCAGCTTGATTTCTTTTTAAAAATGCAGTTTTAATACAGAAGAATTCTCAGCCTTCAAAATTAGGTATAAAAAGAAGAAGAGAAGAGACTGGATTTATACCCCGACCTTCACTACCCAAAGGTGTCTCAGAGCGGCTTACAAACCCCTTTCCCTTCCCCTCCCCACAACAGACACCCTGTGAGGTAGGTGGGGCTGAGAGAGCTCTTGGCAGAAACTGCTCTTTTTCAAGAGCAGCTCTTATCAGAACTATGGCTTGCCCAAGGTCATCCAGCCAGGTGCAAATGGAGGAGTGGGGAATCAAGCCCAGTTCTCCCAGATTAGAGTCCGCGCACTCAACCACTACTCCAAACTGGCCAAGAAGTACTGTATCTTTGGCTCCTGTTCTCTGTCACGGAAATGGTATGGGCTGAGTTAACATCCTGTGTATAATCTACCTGGATTCTATCCCCTAAACTATGAGACTCCTTTGGTTAGTGAAGGACGCAGTATAAATCCAATCTCTTCTTCTTATTTGGTGTAGAGCCAGTTTGGTGTAGTGGTTAAGTGCGCGGACTCTAATCTGGGAGAACGGGGTTTGATTCCCCACTCCTCCACTTGCAGCTGCTGGATGACTTCGGGCAAGCCGTAGTTCTGATAAGAGCTGTTCTTGAAAAAGAGCCGTTCCTGACAAGAGCTCTCTCAGCCCCACCTACCTCACAGGGTGTCTGTTGTGGGGAGGGGAAGGGAAAGGCGTTTGTAAGCCGCTCTGAGACTCCCTTGGGTAGTGAAGGGCAGGGTATAAATCCAATCTCTTCTTATTATTATCATTTTAAGATGAATGATGGATGCTGAGATTTTTATGGGGGTAATTAATTTTGAAAAGTGTTTCTTTCTGCTTCCGAATGGCCTGTGGGCCGTAATAAAAACTGAATTCGGAGAAATTCATTTCCCCCCAAAGACCTGAAGGATTTAAAAAGTTTAAACTTTTTTCTAAAGGTCCAAAAGGATATAGTTTTATGGCCGTCATGAGAGCGAATACCCCGTAAGGGTATGTAATTTAATTCCTGGTAAGCAGCTAACAAAACAGAAGATTTTTCCTGGTCTGGAGATAATGGTTGTACACTTCTGCCCCCCTGTTCTTTAGACTTAGAGATGACTGTTTCAAGACACTGGGGTTGCCAGCTGCATGTTGGGAAACACCTGGAGATTTGGGGGGGTGGAGCCTGAGGAGGGCGGGGTTTGGGGAGAGGGGGGCCTTCAATGGGGTAGAACGCCGTAGAATCCACCTTCCAAAGTGGCCATTTTCTCCAGGGGACCTGATCTCTGTCGCCTGGAGATCAGTTGGAATCCCAGGAGATCTCCAGCCACCACCTGGAGGCTGGCAACCATACAGGACACCTACCTCAATGTGGCAAGTTTTGGCTTATGGTGATCACCACCCTTTCTCCTCAGTGGACGTCGAAGCCTTTGCCCAACACCTGAGGAATTTCACATCCGGCCAGCTGCGGCGCCTGAGTGAGCATTTCCGCCCAGAGTTCATCTACGTCGTTGAAAACGATATTCCCACAGTGCTTCAGGAACTGACAAGCAGGAGGGTCATCACATATCAGCAAGCTCAGGTAATGGTGCTTCGTAGTTCTTTATAAGTCAGGGAAGGGGCCTGTGGCTCAGTGGCAGAGCATCTGCGTGGTCTCAGGTTCAATCCCCGGCATCTCCAAAACGCCTCTGCCTGAGACCTGGACCACTATCCCTTTGGAGGGAGGCGCTTCAGGGAGATCCGTCTCTTAATTCCAATACGCCCGTATGGGTCATGTGGTCCACCTCTCTAGCCCCGTTTACAAGTTACGGTGAATGAAGGTCCGTCCTGCTTGTGTGTGCGCACATCCCTAACACAACGTGGTAGCCAGCTTCAGGATATCACGTTTCGCCAACAGCTTCTTCAAGAGCGGAACCAAACAATCAATTATATTCAGGAAAAATACTCTCAAAGTGTTTTAACCAGGCATGGAGCCCCAATAGTCCAAGTGGCCATGAGCTTCCTCACGAGCAGGTCTGTGAGAGCAGCTGGCTATCTTGACTTTGCTCTCTTCCGCTTAGGCTTATTCCGAGCTGGAGAAACGTCAGGACTCAACAAAAGCAGCGGAGACTCTGGTGAATGATGTCCTCGCAGAGAGCCAAGATGCTGGTGTAGGGCTTTGGAAGACTTTCTTTGCTCTGAGGAGCAGATGGTCTCATCCCAACCTCCAGGGGATGGTGGAGGAAATCATCCGAAACGGTAAGGTACCATTTCCTGCTCCTTCTTTCCCCGAACAGTGAGAAAGTCAGGGAGGCTTGTGAAAGAAGTTTCTCATCCCTTTGGTGGCTGCGTTAAACAGGACAGCAAGTGGTCCATAACTGGACTTCCTGAAGTTTTTAAAACTGGTAATAGCAGCTGCGTTTGTGGGGAGACCTGATCAGGGTCACAGTGCTGAGAGGGTTAATTAGGGTTGGGAAATACCTGGAGATTTTGGGGGTGGAGCCTGAGGAGGGTGGGGCTTCAGGAGGGGAGGGGCTTCAGTGCAGCATAATGCCATAGAGTCCACCTTCCAGAGTGGCCATTTTCTCCAACAGAGCTGATCTCTGTCGCCTGAAGATCAGTTGTGATGTCACGAGATCTCCAGCCACCACCTGGAAGTTGGCAACCCGGGGGCTAACCCTTTATCCTGCCCTGTTCTATTGCTTCAAATCCCATCCCCCTCAAACCCTGCTTTGTGGTTTTCCACTTCAGGGCAAATAGGGAGGGAGGCAGTTTATATGGGGAAAGTGGTGCAAAGAGGGATGTGGGTCAATCATTAGCTCATCTTGTTATGCTGAATTAAAATTAGAGGCATGGAACCCCCCTCTTAATCTCCAAATGCTTACTTTTAGAGCATGAGAATTAACTGCCCTCTGCTGTGTTGCTTTGTCAGTTACTGTGACGAATGTGCCCCCTTCTTGGAAGGAGAGAAGCCTAGATCAGCAGCTCAAACAGGGAGGCAACAGGCAGCCTCCTCTGAGGGCTGCACTTCCACATCAGGGGAGACTGGATGATCCAGTCATGCTTGGGGGCGGGAAATGGCTACTGCAGGGGAGGAGGCCAGGAAATGCGGGGAAATCCAGGGTGTGTGGACGTTCTGCTGTCATTGAATGTGTCTGCATTTGTGGCAGCCGCGAGAGGTCCATTGCTGTACGGATGCGACCCAGGAGTTCAAATGATTTGTTTGGTGTGGGATGAGGAATCAGACTTTGCCCGATGTCATTGCCGACTGTTGCTCTTCTATGTTTCCCAAAGGTGACGTACTGTTGGAAGAAATTCTCCTGAATGAATCTGGATACAACCTTGAGCCGGAAGTTAAAGGTACTAGGGAGTCACAGACCCCCACAGTGATCCATCTGGTTCTCATTGAATATGTTGAGTGACCAACACAGAGAAATGAGGTGCGGCACCAGAGAGATTTGGGAAGAGTCTGAGTGGCTTCCCTCCTCTGTATTGTGGTCATGCCTTACTTATTTGTATTTATTTTCCTTAAAATGTTATATCCTGCCTTCAACACAATAGGAGCCAGTTTGGTGTAGTGGTTAAGTGGGCGGACTCTAACCTGGGAGAACCGGGTTTGATTCCCCACCCCTCCACTTGCACCTGGCTGGATGACCTTGGGCAAGCCGTCGTTCTGATAGGAGCTGTCCTTGAAAAAGAGCCGTTTGTGTCAGAGCTCTCTCAGCCCCACCCACCTCACAGGGTGTCTGTTGTGGGGAGGGGGAGGGAAAGGAGTTTGTAAGCCGCTCTGAGACTCCCTTGGGTAGTGAAGGGCGGGGTATAAATCCAATCTCTTCTTCTTCTTCAATACAGTACAGTACAGTACAATACAAAAAGCCTTTATTGGCATATGTCAAGTTATCCATACAGACAAGCAAATATAGCGGTAACAAGGATAATTTAAATATAAGCAGTTAAACAATTTTCCATCAGTCTTTGATTACTAAACTTAAAAATAGGGCTACTTTTCCAGTTATATCCTGCCTTTCTATGAAAAATACCAAAATGTGACAATAAATAATAACAACAAACATAAGTGAAGCAATATACAACACCCAGCACCACAAAATACAAAATTAAAGTTATTTTTCCAGTAGATTTCAATAACGACTGAATGCTTGGTTGATCAGGATACCATTAGCTTGGCATCTGAAAAACCGTAACGGCAATGCCAGGTGAATCTCTATGCGGTGGGGGTGGGGGTGGGAATTCCACTACCAGGTGCCAGTGCAGGGAAGACACCCTGTTGGATAGCAACCTTTCAAGGGGAAGTGCCCAATGAAGGCCTCGGAAGATGATTTTAATAGATGAGAAGGTTCATATGGGAGGATCCAGGGCTATTTTTGGGCAGGAACGCACAGGAACGGAGTTCCGGCTGGCTCCCGAGTTGGCCACGCCCAGCAGGAACTCATTAGCATAATAGGCCACACCCAACAGCAGAAACTCATTAGGATTGGCTACATTAGGGGTGGGTGGCCTAACATGCAAAGGAGCTCCTGCTACAAAAAAAGCCCTGGGTTTTGACAACAAACAAGGTAAACAGAATAAGAAGCAAAAGGTGGGTGTGGCTGGATGAGCACACTTCTGGTAACACGGGGGTGTGGCCTCATATGCTAATGACCTGTGCTGTCAGGGGTGTGGCCTAATAAGATAATACGTTTCTGCTGTTGGGTGTGGCCAATTATGCTAATGAGTTCCTGCTGGACTTTTTTTACAAAAGAAGCCCTGGAGGATACTATCCTTCAGATGGCTTTAGGCTGCGATCACATGGCCCAGTTGAAGCAGAGGGGAAGCGAGGCTATTCCCTCTGGAGGAATTTGACCTGCAGTTGTGAGATCACGCAGCGCTTTGTTGCTGCGGGCTCAGCTTGTCACTGTGTGATCAGACACAACTGCGGGTGAGTCGGAGGGGTTTTTTTCCCATTTGTTTCCCACACGCCTAAACGAGGAATCACACCTCCGCACCGACGGCCCCCTATGGGTATGCGATGATGCGCATACTGTGAAGAGGGGCGGGGGGAAACAGAACCAAGCCGGGATGGCCTAATTAGACCATCCCAATGGCTCGGAAGCGTGCTTTCGCGATCAGACAGGGGAAAGTCCATCCGTGGCCCGTCGCAACCTGTTTACTACCGGATTTTCTCCGGTGTCTTTTTACTCCGCTTCTGTGGCGGAGCAGTATGGGTTGCCATTGGCTGTGGGATGCTTCCCAGACGTTGCTGTCTGATCGTGCCCTTTCGATCCATCAGGCATTCACGCCTGTGTCGGATCTTCTGGTGCGTGTGATCACAGCCTTAGTGATCCAAACCAGCACTTGGAATTGCACCTGGAATCAAAGTGGTACCTCTGCAAATTTTTATTTTGTTCTCTTCCACCCAGCTTGTCAGGACGAACACAAAAATATTCTAAGGGAACAAACCAAAACGCTGAGAGAAAGTGGCAGTCGGGTTCAGCCTGAAGGGCAGAGTTTCCCCATCCTCAGTCGATATGTAGAGGTAAAAATGATCTCAGATGTCCACTTCAGGAAACAGAGTGCTGAGGAACACGAGGCTCTGGCGGCTGATGGCGAACTGAACGAATATCGCCTCCGCCACAAAACGCAAGCCGAGTTGGAGCGGATCACGCCAGATCGCCTTTTCCGCTGGTGCTTTCGATCCCACCGCTCGCCCCGGTTTGTGATGGTGAGCGGGGTGGCTGGGGTGGGCAAGACGACCCTAGTGCAGAAGTTCGTGTTTGACTGGGCCACGGGGAGACATTACCAGAAATTCGCTTTCGTTTTCGTCTTCAAATTCCGAGACCTCAATACCTTGGGGCCGACAGCCAGTCTGGAACAGCTGATCCAACAGGAGTATCCCCAGTTAAGTGACAGCCTTCCAAGGATTCTACAGGAACCGGAGAAACTACTGTTCATTTTTGATGGTTTGGATGAGAGCAACTGCGACCTGGATTTGAGCCAGAACCGATCCCAAGACCTCTGCACACAGGTGGGAGACGTGAAACCAGTCAGCGTGATTGTGGCCAGCTTGCTCAAACAGATGCTTCTTAAAGACTGTTCTGTCCTCCTGACCAGCCGGCCAAAAAAACTCGTCCATTTGGAGACCGGAGTCCTCCACCGAGTGGCTAGCATTGTGGGCTTCCTTTCCCAGGAACGAGAAAGATACTTCCGCAACTTCTTTGGAGACGATGTGGTCGCCAACAAGGCCTTGGCCTACGTGAGGGACAGTCAAGTTCTCTACACCCTCTGCTACAATCCCTCCTACTGCTGGATCACTTGCACCTCATTGCAACCTTGCTTTGCCTCCAAGACGGGCCAGCCTCAACCCCTTCCAAAAACCATGACCCAGCTCTTTGTGAGCTACATCAAGCACATGTTGGCCTACCACAGCAGGCAGCTCCCCGGACCACCAGGGGTGCGGGAGATGCTGATAAAGCTGGGTTGGTTGGCCGATTACGGCCTCAACAACCGCACCCTTGTCTTTGACCAAAACTATTTGGAGGCCTTCAATATGGACATGTCTCCTTTCCTCACGGCCTTCCTGGTGGAGAACATCCAAGATGGCGTCTCAGTCTCTTCAGTCACCTATTCCTTCATTCACCTCACCGTTCAAGAATTCTTCGCTGCTCTCGTCCATTACTTAGACTTCAAGGAGGAGAATTTTGAGGACGTCATGGTGGCAGCTCAGAGTAACCAAGGCGGGGAGTATGAAATTTTTTCTCGTTTCCTCTGTGGCCTCTCTCACCCGGCAACGAGGGCACCCCTGGAGGAGAATCTGGGGAACTTCTCCGCAGTGACCACCAGGCGTGTCATTGAATGGCTCGCCAAGATGGACTGGAAGATTCTGATGAGCATGGACACTGGCGACAGAGAAAAAGGCACGGAAAAGAAAAGGAAGGCCATGAACATCTTCTATTTGCTTTTTGAGGCTCACAATACCCAGCTCGTGTGCCAGGCGGTGAAGGAGACTTCCCGCGTGGACTTCTCGGAGCTGTTCCTCATGCCCGTCGATTGTATCATCCTTGCTTACATCCTCAGCTGCTGCAAATGGATTGTGGGACTAAACCTTGACTCTTGCCTCATCCAGGTGGAAGGGTTGCAAAGGCTGGGCCCTCAGCTACACAAGATCAGAGAACTGAGGTAAGAGAGTGAAGGGATGATGTAAAATTGGGAGGGCTGCAGGCAGCTTTGAGGAGTCGGGTCTGGGATCCTCAGCAGCTGTAGGAAGTGTCATATTTTAAGCCTATGGGAGCCTGCTTCTGTTTAGGACTATGGGGAGAGGAGCTCTTTTCTGCCCCCCCCAACCCACCCTGCACTGTTCTCCCGAGATGAAATGGCCCAGGGCGGAATTATTTGCAGAACTACAGAGCTGGACCTGCTCGGTCTACTCCACGTGCAGCTCCAAAATTATGCTAGCAGCTTCCCACTGGAGCTATTTCGGCTCAGGAAAACGGCACAGGGTGGTAGGAAGGAGCTCCTCCTCCCCCACATTGCCGTCCCGAGCTGAATCAGCCCCCCACAGACTTTGAAAATGGTGTTCCCCACAGCTGCTGTGCGGCTGTGTGGAAAGTGAGTTGGGGCTCATGGCCCAACTCATTAAAAAACTGTAATGTGTTGTTTGGCCCTGAGCCATAGCCACACCCCAGGCATAATAAGTATAGGTTGTGGGGAGGGGCCATGGCTCAGCGATAGACCGTCAGCTTGGCATGCAGAAGGTCCCAGGTTCAATTCTCGGCTTCTCCAATTAAAAAAGGACCCAGCAGTAGGTGATGTGAAAGACCTCTGCCTAAAACGCTGGGGAGCAGCTGCCAGTCTGAGTAGACGATACCGGCACAGACCTGAGAGGAAACAGATGGGTGCAGAATCACCCTGGGAGAAGAAGGCAGTCCTATGTTAGAACCGGGTGTTTTGAGCACAGCAAACGCCAAATGCCGTTGTGTCCTCTCCTTCCTTCACAGTCTCCGCAACAATGACCTGAGAGACGCAGCAATAAAAGATATCGTTCGTGCCTTGAAGCATTCAGACTGCAAACTGGAGAGCCTGAGGTACGGCTTGTGTGACAGGAAGTAACCGTCGACGTTCGTTTCATGTTTGGTTGTTTATCTGCTACTGCCCCTGTCAGGCTGAGCCTTGTGGCATTCTGGGTAATGCAGATGTCAGTTAGAGATGGGCGTTGGCAGACTCCGTAGGGATGCCAGCCTCCAGGTGGGACCTGGGGATCCCCTGGACTTACAGCCAATGCTCCCTCTAAGCTGTGGAGTCTTATGAGCAAAAATTGTGCTTTGTGAGCTACTGGCATTAAAATTGTGAGCAAACCATTTGGCTCCTGCATAAATTAGTTTGCTCCGGAGCCATCCTTCCTGAGCCAAGGCAAAAATGTGTGAGTTGGAGGCTAAAAAACTGTGAGCTAGCTCACACTAACTCAGCTTAGAGGGAACACGGCTTACAGCTCATCTCCTGACTACGGAGACCAGTTTCCCTGGAGAAAATGGCCGCTTTGGAGGGTGGACTCTGTGGCATTGTGCCTCACTGTCCTCCCCAGGCTCCGCCCCCAAATCACCAGGAGTTTCCCCACTTGGATCTGGCAACCCTACAGACTCGTCAGTGCTGAAGGGACTTGGGTTCTGAAAGTGTTTTAGTTCATGTCTGGCATGTTCTTGAAAAATAAAAAGAATCAACGTTTTCTATACATCCAGCTTGTTCCTTGGTTGGAGAGTAACAGTTGCAGTTAGCATAGTCTGTGGATCACGTGTTGCAAATCCTTACAAAGGAGTGGGTTAGAGGCGAAATCAAAATGTACTCTCTGTTAGATCGCACTGACAAAGACTCGGAGAATGATTTCAGCTAAGTGATTTCAGCTTTAATGAAGTAGCGAACAAACACTCAAACGCATTCAAAACCAGAACAGTTTAACATTGGGAGCTAGGCTCCTTTTAAACATTCCCGGGCTAACATAGCCACACCTATTTACAATAATCAACCAATAAGGTTGCTTAGATAAGGACCAATAGGAGTTCTTCGCGCTCAGGGACTGTGTGTTATTCTGATTGGTCGCTGGTGGAGGGCGACCAATCGTACGTTAGTTCGGAGGAGCCTTCTCCGGCTCGAAGCTTAACATTGAGTGTCAATGGGGCGATTCAAGTGAGGATTCCAATACATCACACTCTCAAATAAAAGTTTGAGTCCAGTGGCACCTTTAAGACCAACAGAGTTTAATTCTGGGTGTGAGTGTGCAGGCACACAAAAGCTTATACCCAGGATTAAACTTTGTTGGTCTTAAAGGTGCCACTGGACTCAGATTTTGTTCTGCTGCTTCAGACCAACACGGCCACCCAGCTGAATATACTCTCAAATAGAATTGATTTGGAAACAGTTTCAGAGGGTAGCCATGTTGGTCGGCGGTAAAAGAGCAAGATTCGAGTCCGGTAACACCGTAGAGACCAACAACATTTTTCAGGATATGAGCTTTCAAGAGTCAAAACTCTTTTCATCAGAGACATGAGATCTGACAGAGGGGAACCTCCAAGTTCAGAGGCAAGCAATCTCTGAATCCCAGAGCCAGGAGGCAACATCAGGGGAAGGCCCCGGCCTCTCTGTCCTGTTGCTGGCCCTCCAGAGGAACTGGTTGAGGCCACTGTGTGAGACAGGATGCTGGACTAGATGGACCCTCACTGGTCTGACCCAGCAGGGCTCTTCTGATGTTCTTATGAGGGGAAGGCCTCGGCCTCTCTGCCCTGTTGTTGGCCCTCCAGAGGAACTGGTTGGGGCCACTGTGTGAGACAGGATGCTGGACTAGATGGACCATCACTGGTCTGACCCAGCAGGGCTCTTCTGGTGTCCTTATCAGGGGAAGGCCTCGGCTTCTCTGCCCTCTTGTGGGCCCTCCAGAGGAACTGGTTGAGGCCACTGTTGGATGCTGGACGCTGGACTAGATGGACCATCACTGGTCTGATCCAGCAGGGCTCTTCTTAGGTTCTTCTTATGAGAGGAAGGCAGCTGTTTCCCGGTAGGAACCCCCTGTAAACCAAAAGGCCCTCTGGACAAGGGACACTTTCCTGAAACATGGGGGTTTGGATTTGTTCAGGGACAGAGTGGGGAATAGCAAAACAGGAATGGAAATGAGTCAACTGGGCTACACTGTGGCCGTTGAACTGCTGCAGTGGGGAGCTGACAGCATAGCTCTGACAGAAGCTGCTATTGCACCAACTGCTCCCCTCAGCTCACACCTATTTGCATGCCCAGCAACTAACAGAAAAAGATGCAGGCTTGGGAGCCAAGGGTGGGGAATGAATGTGGCCAACAACCAGCCCTTGACTATCCAGTGAACTGCTGCCTAACTTTATGGCCATATTTCCATATGCACTCCCACCAGTCGGTGAAGATTTTGGTAACTTATTTTATTTACTGTAGTCATAGTCCACCCGTCTCACTGAAAGTATTATATAGTCAATAAAGCTAAATACTAGTATAATACTAAATACATCAACAGAGAACCAGAGTTTTAAGGATAACTGAACACACGCAGGTGCCAAGCTGTACATAGAAGTTTCTTCCCCTTAAATGCTGGCAGGTTTCAATAAACAAAATT
>NW_015165367.1:0-7440 GCF_001447785.1 Gekko japonicus
CTGGAGAGCTGTAAAGAGGGTCTGTGACTGAGTAATAGAGCTTCTGCTTGGCATGCAGAAGGTCCCAGGTTCAGTCCCCAGCAGCATCTCCAGTGGAAAAGGACCAGGCAGGAGGTGATGAGAAAGACCTCTGCCTGAGACCCTGGAGAGCAGCTGCCAGTCTGTGTAGACAACACTGACCCTGATGGACCAATGGTCTGATTCCGTGGAAGGCCAGCCTCATGTGTGTTCCGGCAGAGTTCATAGGGGACGGCATCTCCAGTTGCCAAGCTGAGCTTCACACTCAGAGGAGGAGTCCGGGGGGGGGGGGGGGGGGACAGACAGAGCAGCTTGAAGGAAAGGTTTGGATCAGAGTGGGAAGTGAAGGTGCTTTCCTAAAGAAAAGATAGATGCAAAGCCCCCAAAGTTACGCTTCTTCCCCCTCCGGCTGCGTGATGTTTTCAGGTGGTCCGCCCTCATCACTGCTGTTTGTTTCAACCATTTCTCTTTTTCCCTGATGTGTGGAAAGGTGACCGACTGTCCTCCCCCCCCCCAGATATTACCGTCTGGATTCATTCGAGTCTTGTGGGGGGGGGGCAGGTGGAGGGTTCCCCACCTCTCACTCGGTCTTTGTTCCGTCTGCTGTGCAGATCAAGCCGTGGAGGAAGCTGAAGAACATGGTCCACTGGTCCCCCTGCGTCGTGTCCTTCCGGAAACGCTACCCGTGGGTGCAGCTGGCCGGCCATGCAGGTGACCGTGGGGGGCGGGGAAGAGGGCCCACGTGTTCTGTATGGGAGGGTGCCCAACAGGTGTGCTTCAGCGGCTGGCAGCTGTGCTGTAGTGGGTGCCTGTAGCTGGATTCTAGCTCCACCCCCCACCCCGGAAGAAGAAGAAGAGGAGATTGGATTTATACCCCATGGCCCTTCACTACCCAAAGGAGTCTCAGAGCGGCTCACAAACCCCTTTCCCTTCCCCTCCCCACAACAGACACCCTGTGGGGGGGGGCTGAGAGAGCTCTGACAGGAACTGCTCTTTTCCCAAGGACAGCTCTTATCAGAGCTACAGCTTGCCCAAGGTCATCCAGCCAGGTGCAAGTGGAGGAGTGGGGAATCAAACCCGGTTCTCTCAGATTAGAGTCCGCGCACTTAACCACAACACCAAACTAGTAACCTTTTCTCTGGGGGAGTGATCCAGAGTGGCCAACCGTAGCCCGCTCTTGCTGTCCGAGGTAAAACATTTCCTCCCCTCTGTCCGCGCCCCGCCCCCACCACTCTCAGTGCCTAAATATTATGAGCTGGGTTGGCTTGACTGCATGGAAGGCAGGAGGGACTGCAAGGGGGCCATTCTGCCTGGCCTGCTGCCCTGGCTAAGCCTCCCTCCCCCCCCCCGCCCGGGCCAGAAGCCGTTGTCTGGCTTTTCCTTTGGCGTCATGGACCAAAATGTTTGGTTGCTCCATGCTCCTTTACTGTTGGCCAGGAGCCCCGTTTGTCCTGGAGTTCAGAGACTTTGCCAAGCCAGAGAGAGAAGGGAGCGTGAGGGTCACAGGGAGGGCCCGGCGGCACTCTCCGTCAGCGCCTGCCTGCTCTTCACCTTTGCTGCTTCTCTCTCTGCAGGCAACTTCAAGGCCGGGGATTTTGGGCGCATCCTGAAGAAGTCCTGCTCCAATGAGCAGCAGTGCCTGGAGCGCCTGGCGTCCGACACATTGCAGCCCTACGTGCCGGCGTATTACGGCCTGGTGGAGCACGACGGGGAGACCTACATCCAGATGGAGGACCTCCTCTTCGGCTTTGACGCCCCCTCCATCATGGACTGCAAGATGGGAGTCAGGTGAGCCCTGGAACCAGCGGGCCGGAACGCCCAGGGAGGGTGCGGGGGGTGTGCCACCCCGAGGCCTAACGCCGCGTTCCCCTCGCAACAGGACGTACCTAGAAGAGGAGCTGGAGAAGGCGCGGGAGCAGCCCTGTCTGCGCAGGGACATGTACGACAAGATGGTGGCTGTGGACCCCGCTGCCCCCTCCCCAGAGGAGCACGCCCAGCAAGCTGTGCTGAAGCCCCGATACATGCAGTGGAGGGAGACTCTCAGCTCCACCACCACCCTCGGGTTCCGGATCGAAGGCATCAAGGTAAGGCACAGGCTGGGAAGCAGTGGCTCCGTGGAAGCACCTCTGCTTGGCATGCAGAGTTCAATACACGGCAGCATCCCCAGTTAAAAAGGACCAGGCAGGAGGTGATGGGAAAGACCTCCACCTGAGACCCTGGAGAGCTGAAAAGAGGGGCTGTGGCTCAGTGGCGGAGCCTCTGCTTGGCATGCAGGAAGTCCCAGGTTCGATCCCCGGCATCCCCAGTTAAAAGGGCCAGGCAGGAGGTGATGTGAAAGACCTCCGCCTGAGACCCTGGAGAGCTGTCAAGAGGTGCCGTGGCTCAGCAGTAGAGCCTCTGCTTGGCATGCAGAAGGTCCCAGGTTCGATCGCCGGCATCCCCAGTTAAAAGAGCCAGGCAGGATGGGGTGGGAGATACCTCCGCCTGAGACCCTGGAGATCTGTAAAGAGGGGCTGTGGCTCAGCCTCTGCTTGGCATGCAGAAGGTCCCCGGTTCGATCCCTGGCATCCCCAGTTAAAAGGACCAGGCAGGAGGTGATGGGAAAGGCCTCTCTGCCTGAGACCCTGGAGAGCTGTAAAGAGGGGCTGTGGCTCAATGGAAAAGCCTCTGCCTGGCATGCAGAAGGTCCCGGGTTCAGTCCCCAGCGGCATCTCCAGTTAAAAGGACCAGGCAGGAGGTGATGGGAAAGACCTCTGCCTGAGACCCTGGAGAGCTGCTGCCAGTCTGAGTCGACAGTGCTGACTTCAATGTGACTGATGTTCTGAATGCCAGCAGAAGACGGATATTCATATGTGTTCTGTGAACAAAGCTGGAGTCCAGAGGGCCCTTGGAGACCAACAAAGTTTCATTCTGGGCATAAGCGTCTGTGGGCACACTCCCACTTCTTTGGATATATGTGCAGGGAGATGGGGGGGGGTTCTCCTTGGGACTCGGTATTGCTTTTAAAAAACCAACCCAAACGCGCCCCGTTTTGCTCTCTGTACAGTGAGATGGAGCCTGGGTCAAAGTTGGGGTGTGGGGAAAGGGCAGTGAGCACAGGGGGAAGCCCCCCCCGATTCCCTGCTGTTGCTCTGCCCTGGGGGGCGATTTGTGCTCTGCCCCTGGCCGCCGTGCCTGACCCACCGGGCGGGTCTCTCTTCTCCCCAGAAAGCCAACGGGGCATGCAGCACCAGCTTCAAGAAGACCCGGCAGCCCGAACAAGTGGTGCAGGCCATCTGGGACTTCGTGGACCGCGACCGGCACATTCTGGTGAGGAGGCGGTGGGGGAGGCGGCTGCCACTGCACAAAAGGACGGGTGGTGTCTTGGGGCAGTGCCAGTGGGCACGTGTGGAAACCCATGAGTCATGGCCGGAAAGGACAGGGTGAAGAAGAAGAAGAAGACGACGACGAGATTGGATTTATACCCCATGGCCCTTCACTACCCAAAGGTTGACAAACTCCACCCCCCACCCCGGAAGAAGAAGAAGAGATTAAATTTATACCCCATGGCCCTTCACTACCCAAAGGAGTCTCAGAGCGGCTCACAAACTCCTCTCCCTTCCCCTCCCCACAACAGACACCCCTGTGAGGTGGGCGGGGCTGAGAGAGCTCTTGACAGAAATGGCTCTTTTTCAAGAACAGCTCTTATCAGAACTACGGCTTGCCCAAGGTCATCCAGCAGCTGCAAGTGGAGGAGGCGTGGGGAATCAAACCCGCTTCTCCCAGATTAGAGCCCGTGCACTTAACCACTACCACCGCATTCCTGATGCTTCTTTCCTTGGCCCGGGGAGTTTCTCCTGTGCCAGTTCCCTCCCTCCACCCTGACTGGCATCGGAAGGTGTGCAGAGGCACCCCCAACCGCTCTCTGACACACACCCCCCCCGCCCCATGGCGGTGCATTGCTGCAGGCAGATCAGAGCTCAAGCAATTGCGGAGGAGCCCCCCCCCTTCCCCAGGAGTCTGACGCCACACAGCCTCCAAACGCTCTCTTCTCTCCCTCTCTCTAGACAAGCTACCTGGGACGGCTGAAGGACCTGAGGCTGGCTCTGGAGCAGTCGGACTTCTTAAAGGCACACGAGGTGGGTTTGCGGGGGAACCTCACGGGGGCTACCTGATCCAGTATTCTGAGTTAGCTGCATGCTCCCCCCCCCCGCCTCCCTCCTGGGAAGTCCATCTCGTCTCTCGGCCGGGCCAGAACCTTCCTCTCTCTCTCGTTTCCAGGTAGTGGGCAGCTCCCTGCTCTTTGTCCACGACCAGACGGGGCTGGCTCGCGTCTGGATGATCGACTTCGGCAAGACGGTGCCTCTGCCTGCCCAACAGACGCTGACCCACCGGCTGCCCTGGGTGGAAGGCAACCGCGAGGACGGCTACCTGTGGGGCTTGGACAATCTCGTCGCGATCCTGGAGAAGATGCTGAGCGAGTGAGCTCGGGCCAGAGACCCGCCATGCGGCCAGACTCTCCTCGGGCGGCCGCCGGAGACCAGGATGGCAACGCCCGGCCCGGCTCCAGCGCCCACCCCCTCCTTTAATTTATTCAGCCAGATATGCTACTGCTGCCCGGAGGTGGAACTGGAAAGAGACGCCGGCGGTGCCGGAAGCCCACTGCCAGGTGGACAGGAACGTTGGGAAAGGGAACGTCTGGTTCGGCCCAGCCGGAGTTCTTGCACCTCTTTAAGTTATTTATTGTAGGAGAAAGGGATAGGGTTTTTTGGGGGGAGGGGGCCTTTTGCTGTGGGTCTCTGCCTCTTCCCCGAACTGCTATGCCGTGGGGAGAAAACAGCCCCGGGGACTTGGCGTGTGGGCGCCTTCAGGGAATCGGGAGCCACCCCCGGGAGCAGCCGGATCCCGTGAAACCGGCCGGGCCGCTCTTTATCACCCAGGATGAGTGTTTGAGCCACCGGCAGAGTGTCAGGGTTTCTGGGGGCATCTCGGAAAGCGAAAATAGGAGGTAGAGCTTATCTCCTCCCGCCGCCACCCACCTGTGCCTAACTTCCTGGAACCAGGCTGTTTGGTTTGGCAGAGAGAGAGAGAGAAAGGGGAGCTGTCTACCCCCCCCCCCCCCCCCGATCTGGATCCTCCCCCCACTACGGTGGCTGCTGAAGGGACCGGACACCTCTCCCCCACCCCGGCTGGCGGCCAGACAAGAGCTCCTCTCTCGCCTCCTCAAAGAATGGGGGGGGGGACTCCCAAGAGCAGCTGGGTTTGCAAGTGACCGCTTTGACCTCAGCCCCTTGCCCAAGTGCCTGCCTGTGGTGCTAAACCAGGGAAGGACTTAGTGAAAACCAGTCTTTTTTTGGGGGGGGGACTTGTTTCAAATGCTAGTTCTGGCCCTCCAGTGAAGAGCACAGCTCCCTCTGTACTTCTGTGTAGATGTGGACACTGAAAACATTGTTAAAGGGACAGGACTCGGCTGCTGCTCTGGTGTGTTTTCTTTCATGCTTCTTTCTCCGTGGGTTTTTTTTTGGGGGGGGGGCTCTGCCTTTCCTTCCACCCCATAACGTGCTCCGTGTGACGCTCAGTTGCACTCGGGCCAAATCCCAGTCCTGTGTGCGCCGGTGCTGAACAGTCTGTGGGAGGTCTCTGCCAGCGCCCCGCTGGCTTCCATCTCAAGTGGTGAAGGTTCAAGCGCTTCCCCACAGGAGCACTGCCACACACACCCCGCCCCACCTAGAACACGGGAACTAAGTCCGGCACCAGCCACCACATCTCTTACATAAGAACATAAGAGAGAAGCCAATGTTGGATATCAGGCCAATGGCCCATCCAGTCCAACACCCTGTGTCACACACAGTGGCCAAAAATACCAGGGGCCATCAGGAGGTCCACCAGTGGGGCCAGGATACTAGAAGCCCTCCCCCTTCCCCCCCCCCCCCAACTGACAGAATTTAGATTGCATGCCTCTAGGACAATATTTGATTGACTGATTTTTGCTGATGTCATTTTGCAAACCATCAGGTATGTCAACCATTAGTCCTGATAAAGGGGGGAGGGGACAAAGCAGATGGCTCCTGTCCTTCTTCCCTGCATGTGTGTGTGTGTATAAAGTAAAAGGTAAAGGTTCCCTTGCTCGAAAGCCCGTCGAGTCCGACTCTAGGGTTGCGGTGCTCATCTCCATTTCAAAGCCGAAGAGCCAGCGCTGTCTGAAGACATTTCCGTGGTCATGTGGCCGGCATGACTAAACATCAAGGTGCACGGAACGCTGTTACCTTCCCACCGAAGTGGTACCGATTTCTTCAAGCTAAAAAGCCCCAAGCGCTTTCACCTTTTTTCATAGGGAAAGTGTTCCAACCCTTTTATCATTCTAGTTGCCCTTTTCTGCACTTTTTCCAATGCTATAATATCCTTTTTGAGGTGGTGTGACCAGAACTGTACACAGTCCTCCAAATGAGGTCCCTCCCAAGTGAGGGAATCCGGTAAACCCCCCCCCCCCCCCGTCTGCACTGATACTCAAGGGCTGGATGCTGCCTCCACGGCACATGTGTAGCCGCCCACTGCAAGCACTGCACCCTCACAAGGATAGCCACATCCTCCGTATCTTACAGGAAGCCTCAACATGGTCGCAGGGCTCCCCCCCCCCCAAATGGCCCCTGCTCCCACCATAGAGAACAATGGAGGGGATGGGGGCAACCTGTTTGGGGGCCTGTAGAATTGGACCCCCTGGTCCACTGTTCTTGAAACTTGGTGGGTATCTTGGGGAGAGGCTCCAGCAGCTACCCTGCGAGTTTGGAGCCTCTCCCTCAAACCCCCTCTCCTCCAGCCCCCAGAATATACCCTATGTTTTTGCCATTGACTTCAATAGCCCATAGGATACAATGGGGCCGAAATTGACATTGGGCTGGCCTATCGACTCCCCAATTGGCTGGTACTGCCGAAATTGACATGCGGAAGTCTTTCTGCCATCTGAAATTGATTTTGCCGAATCCGAATGGGGCCGAATTTTTTTTTTTTTGCACACCCATAAAGTGGAGTCAAAGACGTACCGTGGCAGGGCAGTAGTGGTTCCGCAACTCCCTTCCACGTTGCCGGAGACCACTCGTCTCCCCACCCCACCCCCAGGTCTACATCTTCAGCCAATGTATAGTGGCCTGTTGGTCTTCAAAAGCAACACTCTGTTTCTCCAGACCCTCACACAAATACACCCATCCCTCCAGCTGAATGTGGTCACCTCCTCCAAGCTTTCAGTGTTTCACACTCCAGCGAGCAAGGATTGATTCACCCACCAGAATGTTTGGGTTCCTGTGGAGGGCCGACATGTCGCTTGAGGTCAAAGGGCAGCCATGGACCCAGCCTGCCTCTGCAATCCCCCAGTCCCACCCCCCCACAACCCCACCCACCCTGGAATCTGTGACAGCTGCCGGAGCATCATTTTGGTTCTCTTCCCCA
>NW_015165367.1:7508-7944 GCF_001447785.1 Gekko japonicus
CCCCGGAGGAATTACTCTGAGTGACAATGCAGAGTCCAGCTTGGTTAAGTGCAGGCGGACTCTAATCTGGGAGAACCAGGCTTGATTTCCCACTCCTCCACATGCAGCTGCTGGATGACCTTGGGCAAGCCACAGTTCTGGCACAGCTGTTCTTGAAAAAGAGCCGTCTCTCTCAGAGCTCTCTCGGCCCCGCCTACCTCCCAGGGGGTGCCTGTTGTGGGGAGGGGAGTTTGTAAGCCGCTCTGAGACACCTTTGGGTAGTGAAGGGCAGGGTATAAATCCAATCTCTTCTTAAAAAGAAATTTCAAACACACACACACACACACACGCCACACCTGCCTTGGCTCCCTTTTCTGGCCCTGCCACCGGGAAAGGCCCCTGCGGCCCGAGCTAGGAGCCTCTCCCCTTCTCCTGCTGGGTTACAGCAAAACGGAAA
>NW_015165367.1:8087-17310 GCF_001447785.1 Gekko japonicus
GGTTCAGTACTGTGTGCAAAGAAAGATGCCGTCCTGTTTTCAGGTGGGCCGGGGAGCCCAGCTGGTTGAGTGGTCAGACCTGGCCGGACTGGGACAGGTGCCAATCCTCATCTTTGTACCACGAAGTTCACTGGCTGACCTCCGTGGCACCCCTCAGAGGGTCTTTGTGAAGATACAGCAGGGTGGGGAGGGGGGGTCACATCCCCCTCCTGAGACATGCAGCTCCTGAGCGGCCCCGGCCCCTTGGGGAACGTGGTCCATCGGCCTCTCGGGCTCTGGCGGCTGCCCCCACACCTCTCGCTCTCCTGGCGGCGACAACCTCAGGCCTCCAAAGGCTCCCAGGCAGGGAGAGGATGCAGCAGCACAGCCCGGCCGCACAGCCCCTCCCGCACCCCCCCTGCGGGCACGACGTAGACCTTGCCATCGGCCGCCCGCCTGGGGCTGAAGTCGGTCAGCTGGGCGTTGCTCTCCTGCACCCGCCGGTAGTCCCACAGCTGGTAGCGGCAGCTCTTGCCCTGCTTGGAGAGCAGGTACGTCTCCGTCACGGCCCCCGGGGGGAGCGGGGCGCACGGAGGGGTGGCGTGGAAGAGCCCGGGCATCTCCGCGTCCTCCTGGCAGGCCGGCAGTCGGGAGTCCCCCTTCAGGCCAAGCAGAGCTCCTGCAGGGAGGAAAGAGACGGGGAGAACCAAGGCTTCCCTCTAAGCTGTGGAGTCTTCCTGTGAGCAAGAATTCTACTTTGTGAGCTGCCAGCATTGAAGTTGTGAGCCAGCGATTTGGCTGCTGCATCAATTAGTTTGCTCTGGAGCCCCATCCCTTCCCGAGCTAAGGCAAAAATGTGCGAGCCGGAGGCTAAAGAACTGTGACCTCGCTCACACTCACTCAGCTTGGAGGGAGCACTGGCTGGCACTCTTGCCCTGCGGGCCTCCCACCCCTTGGGGGGCGCCCCAGCCGTCCTGACACCCTTTCCCCTTCCGCCTCCTTGGCCCGGCCATTGTGTTTCCAGCCTATGCTGCAACCCATCTTGAAGGGTCCGTTTTCTGCCCTCAAGTCTCAGCTGACTTCCAGGGACCCCTGTAGGGTTTTCAAGGGAAGAGACTTTCAGAGGTGGTTTTCCCATTCGTTGCCTGCCTCTGGTGCTCCTTGGAGGTCACCAATGCCCCCTCTAAGCTGTGGAGTCTCGTGAACAAAAGTTCTGCTTTGTGAGCTACCGGCATTAAAGTTGTGAGCAAGCAACTTGGCTACTGCATCAATTAGCTTGCTCTGGAGTCGTCCTTCCTGAGCTAAGACAAAAATGTGTGAGCCGGAGGCTAAAAAACTGGGAGCTAGCTCACACCAACTCAGCTTAGAGGGAACACTGGTTGTGAGCGAGTGATTTGGCGACTGCATAAATTAGGTTGCTCTGGAGCCATCCTTCCTGAGCCAAGACAAAAATGTAGGAGCAAGCTCAAACTAAGTTTAGAGGGAAGAAGAAGAGGAGATTGGATTTATCCCCCGCCCTTCACTACCCAAAGGTGTCTCAGAGCGGCTTACAGACTCCTCTCCTTTCCCCTCCCCACCACAGACACCTCCTGTGAGGTCGGTGGGGCTGAGAGAGCTCTTGACAGAAACTGCTCTTTTTCAAGAACAGCTCTTATCAGAACTGTGGCATGCCCAAGGTCATCCAGCAGGTGTAAGCGGAGGAGTGGGGAATCAAACCCGGTTCTCCCAGATCAGAGTCCGCGCACTTAACCACGACACCAGATTGTACTGGAGCTCTCCCACCCAAATACTAGCCAGGGCCAGCCCCACTTAGCCTCTGAGACATGATGAGATGGGGTGAGCCTGGGCAACTTGAGTGCTTAGAAATACTTGAGTGCTCAGAAGTGCTCAGATTTCGATTTCATAGGCTCGGAGGGAAGACAGGCCCATTTTAAGCCAATGGCTCTTTGTGATCCTGCCTTTCCTGATCAATTCGCCCAAGGCGGCTCCCAATTCCACCATTTTTCATAAAAAGCGAGCACAACACCGACAGCAGCCATTCATGGCAAACACAAGGCTAACGGCGGCAGAGAAAGGAAATATCAGGCAGGGAAGGCCTTGAGAGATCTTCAGTTTCTACCCAGTACCCTGTGATGGAGTCACAAGGTGCTGCACCCCTCCCTGGGGGAGTGTTTTGGGCCCTGCAACTGTCAGCAAGCTCCCGATTTCTGATGGTGGGAGCTCCACGTGCTAAAGGTGATGGGGCAGGATTGGCTAGGAGAAGGCAAGTGGTTTGGGGCCCTGATCCCAGGTTGGTTCCAAGTGTAGAACTTGATGCCAGCCCCTTGAACCGACCTCACCTGGGAACACAGTCTGTGCGCGCAGCACGTTCCGCAGCCGGTTTTGAGAGCGTTTGGAAGTGCTGAAGCCAATCTCTCGCCTGTGGGACAGCGATGCAAATGACTATCTCTGCAAAACAGGATGACTCACTTGCAGATAGAGGACCAACATCCTGGAAACTCACTCGTCATCATGAATGGTCTCTGCATCCGGCTAAAGGCTGCGGTGGGTGGGAGGGGAGATGGGAGGCAGGTTCCCCGGCTCAGGCTGCTCCCAGAGCGGCCCCCTCCCCATAAGTCCCAGCACCTGAGCACACGTGAAGCTGGCTCATGCCGAATCAGGTCCTTGGTCCACCAAGGTCAGCATTGCCTACTCAGACCGGCAGCCGCTCTCCGGGGTCTCAGGCAGAGAAGGGTCTTTCCCGTCACCTCCTGCCTGGTCCTTTCAACTGGAGATGCTGCTGGGGATTGAACCCGGGACCTCCTGCATGCCAAGCAGAGGCTCTTCCACTGAGCCACGGCCCCTCTTTACTGCTCTTCAGGGTCTCAGGCAGAGGTATTTCCCGTCACCTCCTGCCTGGTCCTCTTAACTGCCTGGTCCCCCCCTGGATTGAACACCTGGGACCTTCTGCCTGCCAAGGAGATGCTCTGCCACTGAGCCACAGCCCCTCTTTACAACTCTTCAGGGTCTCAGGCAGAGGTATTTCCCGTCACCTCCTGCCTGGTCCTTTCAACTGGAGATGCTGCTGGGGATTGAACCCGGGACCTCCTGCATGCCAAGCAGAGGCTCTTCCACTGAGCCACGGCCCCTCTTTACTGCTCTTCAGGGTCTCAGGCAGAGGTCTTCCCCGTCACCTCCTGCCTGGTCTATTTTAACTGGAGATGCCAGGGACTGAACCCGGGACCTCCTGCATGCCAAGCAGAGGCTCTTCCACTGAGCCACGGCCCCTCTTTACTGCTCTCCAGGGTCTCAGGCAGAGGTCTTCCCCGTCACCTCCTGCCTGGTCTATTTTAACTGGAGATGCCAGGGACTGAACCCAGGACCTTCTGCAGGCCAAGCAGAGGCTCTGCCACTGAGCCATGGCCCCTCTTTACAGCTCTCCAGGGTCTCAGGCGGAGGTCTTTCCCATCACCTCCTGCTTGGTCATTTTCAACTGGAGATGCTGCCGGGGACTGAACCCGGGACCTTCTGCATGCCAAGCATCTGCTCTGCCGCTGAGCCATTGCCCCTTCCCAATAATACAGCTTGAGAGACTGCAGGCAGGAGCTGCCTGGGCCAGAGAGTTTTTGCTGTATGCAGACTTTGGTTCTGAGCAGCTGATAGGCTTCCAGGTGCTCCCCTCCAGAGCCTCCACGACGTTCCAGGCCTGCTCTTCCAACTGCCCGACAGGAAGCAGAGATGGTAGGTGGCCAGGCCTGGAAGCTGCTGCCCCCTTGTGGGCAGAAACGGCCAGTGCTTCCCTCTTTACTGAATCTTTGTTCCTGGGGGGGAACATCCAGGCGCAGAGCAGATTTAGCCTGCCTTCCCTCCCTCCCTCCTGGGCCTCAGCCAGCAGCCCCACATACCTGAGACGACAGCCCAGTGAGCCTTGTAGCCACGCCGCAGGCAGGGTTCGTGGTTGGAATCCTCATCGTATCTGGGCCGGGCGTTAAGGTCTGGCCGGGACGGAGGCTCCCTTGTGAGCAAAAATTCTACTTTCTGAGCTACTGGCATGAGAGTTGTGAGCGAATGATTTGGCTACTGCGTCAATCAGCTCGCTCTGGAGCCCCATCCTTCCTGAGCGGAGACAAAAATGTGTGCGCCGGAGGCTTAAAAAACTGTGAGCTGGCTCACACTAACCCAGCTTAGAGGGAACACTGGCCGCGACCTGTTCTGCCCCACAACAGCGTAGTAGAGAGGGCAGCAGTGCAAAGATAGACCCAGAGCCGTGGGCACTGCTTCCTTCCTCGAAAGGACAGGCTGGCCCCCAACCCAACTTCGGGCACCACTCAAAGAGTTCCACAAGTAGGGGTGTTCACACACACACACAAAAAAATGGGATTTTTCAGATTCAGAAATAATACATTGAAACCCCCCAAATTGGAACTCCCGCCAGCACCCCAAATTCCAATACCGGTGTGATAGTTGGGTCCATTATACCCTATGAGACCATTATAGTCAATGGGGAATCTATCAGGGGGTATCCAGCAATGCTCCCTCTAAGCTGTGGAGTCTGGTGAGCAAAAAATGCTACTTTGTGAGCTACTACTGGCATTAAAGTGGTGAGCGAGCGATTGGGCTCCTGCATAGATTAGTTTGCTCTGGAGCCACATCCTTCCCGAGCCAAGACGAAAAATGTGTGAGCCGGAGGCTAAAAAACTGTGAACTAGCTCACACTAAATCAGCTTTGAGGGAACACTGAATCCAGGGGTCTGTTTTTTGAGGTAGAGGCACCAAATTTTCAGTGTAGCTTCTGGTGCCTCTCCTCAAAAGACCCCTCAAGTTTCAAAAAGACTGGACCAGTGGGGTCTAATTCTATGGGCCCCCAAAGAACGTGCCCCCATCCTCTATTGTTTCCAGTGGTGGGGGAAAAAACAGCAAAAAAACCAAGGACTGATGTCAAACCAAAGAGTCTCTATAGTAGAAACTGAGGGGGGGATTTTTTTTCCCAAGGTCCACAGAATTAGTGCATGTACAGAGTGCCCAGCAGAATCAGTGCCACAGTGGCAATACCAGCTCAACAAATTAAAGGGTTTTTTTTTTGCAAGCCCAGCATACCCAGCAGATGGAGAAAAAAAGAGAAAGCATTTAAGGGAAGGCACTGGGTTTTGCTGAGCACTAGTAGATTGCACTGGTATTGCTTGGCACTCTGTACGTGCACTGGCTGTGCTAGGCTTGCAACCCCCCCACCCCCGGATTTGTTGAGCTGGCATTACCACAGTGGCACTGGTTCTGCAAAAATGCCCCCCTTCAGTTTCTATTGCAGAGACTCTCTGATTTGACATAATTCCCTGCTTTTTTGCTAGTTTCCCCCTCCATTGGAAATAATGGCGGATGGGGGCACCTTCTTTGGGGGCCAACAGAATTGCACCCCCGTGTCCAATTTTTCTGGAACTTTTTTTTTTTGGGGGGGGATCTTCTGAGTAGAGGCACCAGAAGCGACATTGAAAATTTGGTGCCTCTACCTCAAACAGCAGCCCCCCAAAGACCCCCAGATAGAGTCAGTTTGGTGTAGTGGTTAAGTGGGTGGGCTCTAATCTGGGAGAACCGGGTTTGATTCCCCACTCCTCCACTTGCAGCTACCGGATGACCTTGGGCAAGCCATAGTTCTGATAAGAGCTGCTCTTGAAAAAGAGCAGTTTCTGTCAAGAGCTCTCTCAGCCCCACCTATCTCACAGGGCGTCTGTTGTGGGGAGGGGAAGGGAAAGGAGTTTGTAAGCCACCCTGAGACTCCCTTGGGTAGTGAAGGGTAGGGTATAAGTCTAATATCTTCTCCTTCTAGATTCCCCATTATAGGCTACGGGGATCATTGACTATAATGGTCCCCATAGACTATAATGGAGCTGAAAGCATTTAAAGGTGTTGCGGTCCATTTAAACGCATTTGTGAAGTTGCAGCTTTACCAGGAACAGCGTTTAAAGGGAGTGCACTCTCTTTAAATGCTGTTTAACTGTGGCTATCCTGTTTTCCCAGATAATCCCAATTTTTTCAGGATTATCTGGGATTGGCTATCCTCAATAACTGAAATTTATCCCCCACCCACCCACCTGAAAGAATACCTGATAAATACCGATGAGGTATTTTCCGACTCGGATAGCGCCAAATGCACACCCCTAACCACAAGGGAGGATACGGTATCAACAGAGGGAGGCCGGCAAGTAGATGCTGAAGGATCCTCTCGCGGTTCTGTCCCTCCAGGCCTCCAGACAGCAGCTCCGCTTGGCAGGGGAACACTTCCTCAGCGAGCTTGGCTACATCAGAAGCTGGAGCAGGCAGGAGGAGGGGTAAAAGGTCAGTGCTGGGGGGCAGCAGCTAGCTAGAGAGTCTCCCAGCCTCACGTAGGAGGGTGCAGCCCGTGACCTTCCCAGCCTGCACACACATACACACACTCTGCCTCCCCCCCCCCGCCCCGGACCCACAGGGGCAGGACTGAGGAGTCCCCTTCGGTCACTTGAAGGTCTGGTGACTTTTCCCTCCATTCTTCCTCCACTACCAACCTGAAAACATTTCCCCTTGGGCAGTATAACCTCTCTCCAAAGCCACCTGCACAACTTCCTCCAGGGAAACAGCCTTGGGTGGGTGAAGAAGGGCTCCTGCCATCCACAGGGCCACCAGGCCACACCTGGAGAGGGGAGAAAGTCAAGAGAGAAGAAGAGAAGTGATTGGATTTATACCCCGCCCTTCACTACCTGGAGAAGTCTCAGAGCATCTTACAAACTCCTTTCCCTTCCCCTTCCCACAACAAACACCCTGTGAGGTGGGTGGGGCTGAGAGAGCTCTGAGAGAAACTGCTCTTTTTCAAGGACAGCTCTGACAGAACTGTGGCTTGCCCAAGGTCATCCAGCAGGTGCAAGTGGAGGAGGGGGAATCAAACCTGGTTCTCCCAGATTAGAGTCCGCGCACTTAACCACTACACCAAACTGGCTGTGCTTGATACCAAGTTGGGTGCCTCTCATGAAGCCACACCTGCCCTTCCTAGGGTTCAGGACTCAAGGCTGGTTGCCATTCCCTTCTCCGTTCACTGGGTGACCTCTTGGACAAACCACACACTCGTGTTTTCTGGCTAGCTGGCCTCAGAGAGCTGTTTTGAGGACCACATGCTCCGCTAGGAGTTCCTGGGAGAAAGAGCAGCGATACACAAAGCGACAAACCAGGTTCACAGCCCCCCCACTTGGCCATGGAAGCGCACCGAGTGACAGTCACTCAGCCTAACCAACCTCATAGGATTGTTGTGGGGGTGCAAAAAAAGGAGAACCACACAACCCAGAACTCCCTGGAAGATGTGTACCGCGAAAACAGAAGAAACAGAAGAAGAGGAAGGAGATATTTTTCTTTCCTGTTTGCCTGTACTGGCTAGTAACGCGTACAAGAAGAGACAGCGGACCTGTTCCAAACAGCATGCTGTGTACTCAGTATCCAACACTGCACAGAGCCCTTTTACAGTAAAGAAGAAAATGAATACTCACTGGGGGCCCTCCTGAATTAAGGACGGCACGTGGTGGTTGAAGATGAGCCACTTTAAATGCTCGCTGAAGCTGGAAGAGAGGAGAGAGTCCCAAAAGGCCATTTAAGGGCCCAGCCCAACATTTCATGCACTTTCTCCTTCTGCATAATTGACAGGATGCTGAGTGTTTCTTCTCCCTGGGGCTCTTAATCTGAACGACTGAAAGTGAGCCTCAGATATGGGAGGAGGGGGCATTCTTTGCCTTACAGGAAACATAAAAGGTGGTGGCGTGGAAATGGAGGTACGGAAAGAGAAAATGGAACACCGCTCAAAAGATGCTGTCTGCAGAATGTCCCCAATGCCAGGAGTGAAAGAGAGAGCTGTCGTTAAAAAGCACCAGGCCTTTCAAATGCTGCAGGAGCTCCTAAAATATCTCCTATACAAACACAGCTTCCCCAAGAAGAAAAGAGATCGGATTCCTACCCCCATCTTTCACTTTCACTCAGACTGGCTTACAATTTCCTTCCCTTCCTCTCCCCACAACAGACACACTGTGAGGTAGGTGGGGCTGAGAGAGCTTTTCAAGAACTGCTCTTGGGAGAACAGCTCTCAGAGAATTGTGACTGACCCAAGGTCACCCAGCTGGCTGCATGTGGAGGATGAGTGGGAATCAAACCTGGTTCTCCCAGAGTTTGCACCCTTAACCACTACATCAAATTGGCTCTCTGATCCAGAGACAAAGCAAAGAAAACGGATTCAGGTGGGCAGCCATGTTGGTCTGAAGCAACAGAACAAAGTTGGAGTCCAACAGCACCTTTAAGACCAACATGGTTTTATTTTGGGCATAAGCTTTCATGCGCATGAACACACAATCTTATACCCAAAATATAACTTTGACAGTCTTAGAGATACCACTGGACTCAAACTTTGTTCCATAGCAAAGACAACTTTTAGTCACAAGGGACAGAGTTACACTGTACACCTCTTCAGTCATAAGTATTTGGAGCAAAAGTCAGAGCAGTTAGTTTCCTGAGAAGCTGGAATATTTGTGGAAATTCTGTGTCACCACTGGGTTGCCAGCCTTGAGAAAGACAGGAGCGCTCCGTCTATGAATGTCAGCTGCTTAATGGGCCTTTTGTAGGACCAGCAATAAACATCAATTTAAACTTCAATGTAACCACAAAAGGAAACGTCCCCCTTTAGAAGACTTTCAAGCAAGGAGAAGTGGGTGTTGATTGCGTAAAAAGGATGTAAAATTGACTGGTAGTTATTAGATTGTACAAACTGATTGTTATTGTTAATATTGCATGTAATTAATATTTACCTGTTTTAGAACATTATGAATAATACACAATGCACTTTATAAGATGGAACATATAGAACACTTTAACTTATAAATAAGGTTTTTGCAGTGTATATATCTGTTGTTTCAGCCTCCAGGTGGGGCCTGGAGATCACCCCCCTTTTTTTACAACTGAGCTCCAGCCCACAGAGATCAGCTCCCCTGGAGAAAATGGCTGCTTGGAAGGGGGGGCTCTGTGGCATTTGTACCCTGCTCAGGCCCCTCCCCCTCCTGGATCCACCCCCCCCCAGGTTTGGGAGTGCCGTGACGTCACCGCAGCCCGCCCAATGCCGCGAGAGGCCCCGGCCGGACGCCCCACCTGGCCCTCCTGCGCCTCAGCAGCTCCCGCACGTCGTCCTCCGCGCCCGGCCCGCCCTGCTCCCAGGCCGCTTTCAGCAGCTGAGCCCCGCTGGGCTGGGGCGGCGGAGGGGGGGGCGGAG
>NW_015165367.1:17807-30121 GCF_001447785.1 Gekko japonicus
CCCCCCCCCGTGTGCAGAAAGACAGGAGCGGCGCAGTGATTGGTCATAGCGTAAGACGGAAGGACGCGCGTACGTCCTCGAGCGACCAATCGCGGAGCTCCGCTGGGGGAGGCGGGGACGACGGGAGCGGGCGCGGCTTTCGGATTGGCTGTTCCGGCCGCGGGGTGGGGTGTGGGCTGTGGTGGGTGAGCGAGCGGCGGCGGTCCTTCGCGCGTGCGGGCGCGGCCCTTTCCCTCTCCTCGCCTTCTGCCCGCGCTCCACGGGTGAGGGGCCTCGCAGGCAGCGCCTGGGAGCCTTCGGGGCCTACCTTGCGGGGTGGTTGTTGTGGCAGGGGCTTGGGCGGCATGATCAGGGATAGAAGGGGCCTAGGGTTGCCAGCCTCCAGGTGGGGCCTGGAGAGACTGGCCTCCAGCTGACAGAGTTCAGCTCCCCTGGAGGAAAAGGCTGGTTTGAAGGGGGGGCCCTTCCCCAAACCCCGCCCTCTCCCGGATCCACCCCCCCCCCAAAGTTTCCAGGTATTTTCCAACCCAGACCTGGCAACCCTACTGGGGCTGACTCTCTCGGGCGGGAGGCCGCCGGGAGGACGGGGGGTCTGTTTGCCTGGGATGGGAAATGCCTGGATATTTTTTTGGGGGGGGGTAGGGGTCTGGGGAGGGTTGGGACCTCAGCAGGGTAGAATGCTACAGAGTCCATTCTCCAAAGTGGCCATTTTCTCCCTGGGGAACTGGTCTCTGCCGCCTGGAGACCAACTATCATAGTGGGAGATCTCCAGGTGTCACCTGGAGCTTGGCAACCCTAATGGGGTGGGAGGCGGTGGGGCTTGGTCTCCCTGGCAATGGGCTTCCTGCTCCTCCTCATCCTCACGGCTTTCTTTTTCTTCCTCCGCCTCCTCCAGTTAGGCCCTCCCCTGCGCCGCCTGGTCCTGAACGGTGGTCGCCATGGCGGTCCCTGAGTCCCGGCCGAACCATACCATCTACATCAACAATCTCAACGAGAAGATCAAGAAGGATGGTGAGGGAGTCTGGCCTCGAGGGGGAGCCGCTGGCCGGCCCTGGGGTCTGGGGGCTTCTCCAAGTGTGTGTGTGTGTTTGCGGGGGGTGCTTTCTGCCCGCAAGGGCAGGACGGGGTGGGGGTGGCGGGGTGTTGCCACCCTAAACGTTAATGCCAGTAGCTCACTATGTGACTCTCCCCTCTCTGCAATTTTGGGGCTCAGGGAAGTTACCAGCATAACTCGAAAGTGATTCGCATGACTTCTCGTCCATCTTTCTCACGGACCGGGATTGGAGGTGGAGAGCACAGTGTATCAGTTCTGTAGGATGGAACGGCTAACAGGCAACACTGCAGCTCTGGAACAAAGAGGACTTGAAGCACCTTTGAGACCCACAAAGTTTAATTCTGGTATCTGAAGAGGTGCCCGTGCACAGAAAAGCTTATACCCAGAATTGAACTTTGTTGGTCTCAAAGGTGCCCAACTGGACTCAGATCCTTCTGTTGCTACAAGTACTTGAGTATGACCCATGAAGCAACCCAACAATTGCCCAGGAGGAGCATCTTTACAACAGGTCTTACTTGGCCTTCTGTCCACTTTTCTGATCGCTATGCCAGAGTGCCAGTATGTTAAATTGCTATATAAAGTATTTGTATATTTTAACTTTTGAGTTACACTGGTAATTTCCCTGAGCCCCAAAATTGCGGAGATAGAGGAGTGTCACATAATCCACAGTTCCTGCCCCTTTACCTAAAACATAATTTTTTGAACCGTTTCATTATAAGTTCTCCCGACTAACTCACTTTTGCAAAGGCTTTTTTAAATGCTGTATTTCTGTTTTTCAAGACAAGGAATGATAAAGGGGGAAATGGGGGGCTCAAAATCTAGCAACTAATTTTTAAAAAGGGGGGGAACCATATAAAGTAGAAACAAAAGTAGAACAACGGTGGTGGGGGAACGACATATAAGTTTCTGTTAAAAAAATTTAAATATCTAAAAATGAGTCTGTGTAATTGTGTAACATTGATGCATCCCAATATTGTTAAAGTTGTAAAGTCTTCAAGCCTTAGATTTACAGGAAGTGGATGTTTATCTCTCGAGTTCTGCATAGTTTGCGGAAAGCCAAGAGGCCTTATCAGGCCGGCCATTGCATAAAGCACTGCTCAGATGAACGGTGAGCAGCCCTTGACGAAGTTCCAAGCAGCAAATGTGTTGCTGATGTTCTCAGAGCAAAGCGCTCCTATGACTGTTGCCTTTCCTTCCTCTCCAGAGCTGAAGAAGTCCCTCTACGCCATTTTCTCCCAGTTTGGCCAGATCCTTGACATCCTGGTCTCCCGCAGTCTGAAGATGCGGGGCCAGGCCTTCGTCATCTTCAAAGAGATCAGCAGTGCCACCAACGCCTTGAGGTCGATGCAGGGCTTCCCCTTCTACGACAAGCCCATGGTGAGGCTGCTTTGGGCTGAAAAGGGCTGGTCTGAGGGTGTACTGCCAGAGAGGTTAACAGAGAGCCAGTTTGGTGTCGCGGTTAAGTGCGCGGACTCTAATCTGGAAGAACCGGGTTTGATTCCCCACTCCTCCACTTGCAGCTGCTGGTGTGACCTTGGGCCAGTTACAAGTTCTTCTCAGAGCTGTTCTTTCAAGAGCAGTCCTTGAAAGAGCTCTCTCAACCCCACTTACCTCACAGGCAGTGTTCCCTCTAAGCTGAGTTAGTGTGAGCTAGCTCACAGTTTTTTAGCCTCTGGCTCACACATTTTTGTCTTAGCTCAGGAAGGGATGGCTCCAGAGCAACTAGTTTATGCAGCGGCCGAATCGCTCGCTCACAACTTTAATGCCAGCAGCTCACAAAGCAGAATTTTTGCTCACGAGACTCCACAGTTTAGAGGGAGCATTGCTCACAGGGTGTCTGTTGTGTGTAGAGGAAGGGAAGGAGGTTGTAAGCTGCTCTGAGACTTGCGAGTGAAGGGCTGGGTATAAATCCAGTCTCTTTTTCTCTTCTTCTTCATGTTCACAGTGGAGATAGTGCTTAGACTCGTTACAAGCAGTGATTGTGTGTTCAGACATGCGAAATTGTGTGTAGAGATTGTTTCCAGAAAAGTGCCTTAAGAACATCAGAAGAGCCCTGCTAGATCAGAACAATAGTCCATCTAGTCTAGCGTCTTGTCTCCCACAGTGGTCAGCCAGTTCCTCTGGAGGGCCAACAACAGAGCAGAGAGGCCGAGGCCTTTCCCTGATGTTGCTTCCTGCCTTTGGGATTCAGAGGTTTAGTGCCCCTGAATGTGTAGGTTCCCCTCAGTCACCATAGCCTTATCCTCTAGGAATCCATCTAAATCTTTTAAACTGTTTATTCTTGTGGCCATCACCAATGTTCCCTCTAAGCTGTGGAGTCTTGTGAGCAAAAATTCTGCTTTGTGAGCCACTGGCATTAAAGTTCTGAGCGAGCGATTTGGCTGCTGCATAAATTACTTTGCTCTGGAGCTATCCTCCCTGAGCTAAGACAAAAATGTGTGAGCTAGAGGCTAAAAAACTGTGAGCTAGCCCACACTAACTCAGCTTAGAGGGAACACTGGTCATCACTACATTGGTGCTTGGAGATCCTTCTTCCCACGATAACGGTCAATTTTCTTTGCTCATTTGGGTGCCTGATGACAAAGGCTGCCGTTTCTGACCAAACAACCGCACTGGTTTCCCCAATGGCGCAGGATTCCTTGTCAGCTACAGAGCATCCCCTTTGCAAGGGTTAGCTCACTCCTTTCAGGACTCACTGCAAACCTGTACTTGGGCATTCTCCAGAGGCGGTCCCTTGGTACGCTGGATGGGGACTTGCCGACTGACTCCAAACCTTAGCTTCAGCGAATGCTTTCTAGATTGCGGCCAGACAACTAGATTAGTGTTTCTGTGGTTCGTCTCCGGGTGGGATTGTGGCCGCTCGCTGTGGTGCTGTGACGGGCGCAGTCACCTTCCCGTCTAACCGAGCTCTTCCTCCCCCCCCCGACCAGAGGATCCAGTATGCCAAATCGGACTCGGACATCATAGCCAAGATGAAGGGCACTTTTGTGGAGCGGGACCGCAAGCGCGAGAAGCGGAAGCCCAAGGGCCAGGAGGTCGCCGCCGTCAAGAAGCAGCTCCCGGGGGCAGGGGCCCCCGTGGCCCCCGCGGTCCAAGGCGCTGTGCCCGTGAGTGTCCCCCAGCGCAGCCTTGCAGGCCGGCTCTCTGCCGGAGGGAAGCAGCACACAGTCGGGGGGGAGGGGAGGCAGCTCTCCCTTCCCAGCGCAGTGTCTGTTGCAGCAGCTCAAGGCCTGCAGGTTCCTGTTCCAGCGGTTGGTGAATTAGGCCTCTGCCGCTCAAAGACAGGAAGCCCCCGATCGGCTTCTGCAAGAGGCTTCTTCTGCCCCTGAGGGTGGCGGGGGCTGCGTTTGGAGGTCGGCCCCCTCCCTTGCAGCGGGGGATGGGAGTCTTCCTGGACGCTTGGGGAGGGAAGCCGCGTCTGAGCTTGGGGCTCCGCCATTCAGCCCTCTTTTCCTTCCTCTCCAGGGGATGCCGCCCATGAACCAGGCCCCGCGGATGATGCCGCACATGCCTGGCCAGCCCCCTTACATGCCTCCCCCTGGCATGATGCCACCCCCTGGCATGGCACCAGGGGCTATTCCTCCGGGGGCGATGCCCCCTCAGCAGATGCTGCCTGGGCAGATGGCCCCAGCACAGCAGGTGAGTGTGGGGGGGGGCGTTGCAGGGAGGGAGGGGGGTCTTTCCGTGGGTTGGCAGGAGGGAAGGGCGCCCGGAAGGCCTGGGCGAGTTCATGCAGTCCCCAGGATTTCCGGACAAGCGGCACTCTCTCTCACTCTCTCTGTCCCTTCTAGCTGTCGGAGAACCCACCCAACCACATCTTGTTCCTCACCAACCTGCCCGAAGAGACCAACGAGCTGATGTTATCCATGCTGTTCAATCAGTAAGTGTCCAGCGGAGGTGCTCCTCTGTGGGGAAGGAGGGTGACGTGAGGTGAGGGCTGGCCGGGGAGGGCCGGCCTGCCTGCCTTCCTCCCTTGGCTGTAGCTGCAGATGCAGGACTTGGGGGCGGGGTGGTGGAGGAGAGGATCTGCCCGCTTGGGAGGCCGTGGGTTAAGGTCCCTCCACCCAACGGCACGTCCTCCTCCTTGTTTCAGAGCCGTGGGGTTTGCACTGGTCTCTCTCCCTGGGGTCTCTGTGATGGAGACCCTGCCCTGTTCACCCTGGCTCCATAACGATCCCTTCCGCTTTGTGTCTTTCTGTGTTTTTATGCTGCCCTCCCAAAAGTCTGTCTTCAGGGATGGGGGGAGAACCTGTTGAATGTCCTTCGGCCGGCTGATACGGGGCGGGGCTCCACGTGGAAGGGATCCTGGGGGGCTCACGGGGCTGCTAGCCCGAACCGTTGGGGAACTTCCTGTCTCGCCTCCCTGCAGGTTCCCCGGCTTCAAGGAGGTGCGGCTGGTCCCCGGGCGGCACGACATCGCCTTCGTGGAGTTTGACAACGAGGTGCAGGCCGGAGCCGCCCGCGATGCCCTGCAGGGCTTCAAGATCACCCAAAACAATGCCATGAAGATCTCCTTTGCCAAGAAGTGACACCTTCCTCGGCTTGGAGGCCGCAGGCGATCCTCCTCCTCCTTTCTCGTTAGCGCCTGCGAAATGGTCTGGGTTTTGTTTCTGTTTGTTTGTTCTTTTGCAAGTTGTGTTCTGGGAGGTAAGTGTGTGCGAGAGGGCAGCTGGCCGGGCAAGAAGGCTTTTCCAAGCAGTGGTGTGGGATGGGCCCGGCTGCTCCTGTTGTGTCTGTGGCTGGGCTGACGGGGAGGCGTGCGTGTGCGCATGTGGGAGTGAGAGAGAGTGCGCATGCGTGCATGGCTGGACGGTAGCGGCCGATTTCTGACAAAAGCATTGTACCCAGAGTCTGACGGCCAGACATAGCACCTGGAGCTTTTCTCTTTTGTAATAAAAGGACACGTTCGTTTGTTTTGTATCTTGGTGGTTGGCTCTTATTGCTGGGAGACCAGTGGGGTGCAGTAGGGTGGGGGTGAGGGAGGTCCCTTGCCAGCCTCTGCAACAAACCAGAAGAGAGAGCCACTGGGCGGGGCTGCGTGTGACGCATTTGGCCCCTTGGGAGGTGGGCGCAGGTGCTCGTCGTGCCCTCGCTTTGTGGCACAGACGCCTTTTCTTTCCAGGCAGGCCAAACGTCCAGCAGAACAGGGTGTCAGACCTGCTGTGAAGAAGAAGAAGAGATTGGAATTGTACCCCATGGCCCTTCACTACCCAAAGGAGTCTCAGAGCGGCTTACAAACTCCTTTCCCTTCCCCTCCCCACAACAGACACCCTGTGAGGTCGGTGGGGCTGAGAGAGCTCTTGACAGAAACTGCTCTTTTTACAAGAACTGCTCTTATCAGAGCTACGGCTTCCCCAAGGTCATCCAGCCGTATGCAAGTGGAGGAGGAGTGGGGGAATGAAACCTGGCTCTCCCAGATTAGAGTCCGCACACTGTGGAGTCCTGTGAGCAGAAACTCTTCATTCATGAGCTGCTGGCATTGAAAGTTGTGAGCCAGCAATTTGGCTACTGCATAGTTTGCTCTGGAGCCCTCCTTCCTGAGCCAAGGCAGAAACGTGTGAGCTGGAGGCTAAAAAACGGTGAGCTAGCTCACACACTAGCTCAGCTTAGAGGGAACGCTGGGTGTAAGCTGCCTGATGCCAGCCCAGACTCTCGGTCCATCCAGTTCAGCTGTTGTCTACTCAGGTCGGCAGGGGCTCTCCAGGGGCTCCGGCAGTCATCTCTCCCATCACCTGCCGCCTGGTCTCTCTTAACTGGTGGCACTGGAGAGGGATCCCGGGACCCTCAGTGTGCCAAGCGGGGGCTCTAGCGCTGAGCCCTGGCCCCTCCTCGAAAGCCGAGACGCCCAAAATCTTGCTGGCCTCTAAGGTGTTCCTGGATGCTGTTCCCCAAACACACGAATCTCTCTCTCACTGAACCAGGGTTTCCCCACATCATCTGCTGCGGCTTGGGCCTTTTGGCTGGGAATGTCGGGGATTGAACCTGGATGCTTCTGTACACAAAGCAGAGGCTCTGCCACTGAGCCACCGGCCCCTCCCTTTAAAACACAAACACTTGTGATGCTGCCTTCCACTGAGTATTGCCTACACAGACTGGCAGCCACTGTCCAGGGTCTCGAGCAGGAAAGGGTCTTTCACATCACCTTTAGCTGAAGATGCTGCCGGGGACTGAACCTGGGACCTTCTGCATGCCAAGCAGAGGCTCTGCCGCTGAGCCAACGCCCCCGCCCCGAAGGTGAATACACACAAAGCTGCCTTATTCCGAATCAGCCTCCCCCTCGGTCCATCAAAGTTCAGTCCTGCCTACTCAGACTGGCAGCCGCTCTCCAGGGTCTCAGGCGGAGGTCTTTCACATCACCTGCTACCTGATCCAAGATCGCGGGGATTGAACCTGGGATCTGGATGCCAAGGGGTTATCTGCCACTGACCCAGGGCTTGGCTCCCTTGCCCAGTGTGGTGGCCTCTTTGGGGCTGTGGCCTGCGTGACATGTTTCCCAGCTGTGGGGATGGAAGTCAGACCCTCGCTTGGGTGAGCGGGCAGGATGGTCTGCCGAAGGACCGCCGCCGGCGGCTCCAAAGCAGAGAGCAGGGGCTCTCTGGGGAGGGAGGAAGGGGGCAGCTCACAGGCAGAGGAGGCCGGGAAGCCTCTGCTCCTGGCGTTATGGGGGGTTAAAGGGAGAAACATCTGTAGCACAGAAAGAATGTGGAGCTTTGCAACTCCCCCAGGTTCTTCGCATGCTTGTGAAGAAGAAGAAGAGATTGGATTCTTACCCCGTGCCCGGAGTCTCAGAGTGGCTTACAAACTCCTCTCCCTTCCCCTCCCCACGACAGACACCCTGGGAGGTCGGCGGGGCTGAGAGAGCTCTGACAGAGACTGCTCTCTTTCAAGGACAGCTCTTGTCAGAACTACGGCTTGCCCAAGGCCAGCTGCACGTGGAGGAGGGGGGAATCGAACCCAGTTCTCTCAGATTAGAGTCCGCGCACTTCACCACTACCCCAAACTGGTGCCACTTGTGGGGAGGACCGAAACAGTGGGGTGGGGCCAGTCTGCCTCTCTGCTGCTCTGTGGAACCATGACTGCTGGCCTTGTGTTCAGCGGTACTTTTTTGTTCTCAAGAGCAGGGCCTGTGCTGTCCCCTGCTGGTCCGGCCTGGCCCGCTGCACTCCCTTCCTCCAGCCCCTGCTCCCCTGGGCATCAGTGCACACAAGGAGCTCAGTGTCCCACAGCCTCAAGGGCTGGCCTGTTCTCCGAACTGCCGCTTCCTGTTTAGCCAGGCAAGGACTTCAAGTTGGATCTCCGTCCCCTGCACGTCGCACCCCGTAGCCATGGAATCCATCCGCTTCAAACCCTGTGCGGAAGAGAGAAGATTCAATCCCGTGAACTTTGAAAGCGTGAGGGTTGTTGGATTGCTCATAAAATGTGTGTGGGGGGGAGAGAACTGGTAGGAGGCCATTCCTGTAGCAGCTGGGATGAAGACCTGGGACATTTCCTCACCCTGTAACTGATCCTTCTCGGGAGGTGGAATGTTTGTGAGCATTCTGTGGCGGCACTGCAAGTCAGCCAAGCGGCGGCGGGTGGGGTTTAGCCTCCCTCCTCTCCTCTCCCAGAGGTGGGAGTTGTTGTTCCATCGCAGGGGCTGCCGAAATGAGAGGAGCTGCCTGGGCTGCTGTTTGGGCCGGCCTCGCGCTCTGCGCCCTTCTGGGGCCTGTGCGGGGCGGGCGGCAAATGGATAAACTGGCGGACAAGAAGCTTTGCGCCGATCCTGAATGCAACCGTGAGTGACTCTTCTGTCTTGATTGCAGATACAATCATAGAATGATAGACTTGGAAGGGACCTCCACGGTCATCTAGTCCAACCCCCCCCACCCCCATCCTCCACATCCACTTCGGTAGTGAGAGCTCCAGTGGAATCAGACAAGGTCGGGGCGATTCCCCCCCCCCTTTCCATACACGCATACACTGAATTTGTCCCAAGCATTGGTAGTCAAGCATAGAGTGAATTTGGAGGTTGGTATCTTTTGTGATCCTGGCCATCACATCATCCTGTTGTGAGTCCCACACCTTGCTTTGTGTGTTGTGGGAAATCAGCAACGCTCCCCTTGCCCCGTACTGTTTGGAGAAGAGTCTTTGGCGCCCACGTCCTTTTCTCCCCCCTCCCTCCAATTCCAGACCCCATTTCCATCGCGGTGGCCCTGCAGGACTACATCGCCCCCGACTGCCGCTTCATCCACATCCAGAGGGGACAGGTGGTCTACGTCTTCTCGAAGCTGAAGGGCCGTGGCCGACTCTTCTGGGGAGGAAGCGTGAGTAGCCGCGGGGCCCTATTTGGTAGTTGGTGCGAAGACACGGCAAGCCGCAAGCAGATGCAAGGAGAGCCCCTGTTGGGAGCGGGGGGCTGGAGTTCTTGTCCAGAGCCAGTGTGGACCGTGGGGAATGCCCTCTGGCCGCAGAGTCCATGGTTCAAGTTCTGACTCCCCCTCTCCTCAATTGTACTTCTCTGTGAGTAGCCGCGGGGCCCTATTTGGAGCTGGAGTTCTTGTCCAGAGCCAGTGTGGACTGTGGGGAATACCTTATGGCCACAGAGTCCATGGTTCAAGTTTCGTTCAGGGCAATGTGGCTGCTTTGAACGGTACCCAGAAAGAAGCTGGGACCCAGGTTAGGCAGGATAAGGTCAGTAGGGTCCCCCCCCCATGGCCAGTGGGAATCTCTCCAAAGGGAGAAGAGGACATCCCAGGAACCCAATCTATAGAGCCAGTTTGAGACAAAGAGGAGTTCCTCGTGGGCTTGAGTCCTGTGCTCACCCATTGGCTCCCCCACGGGGGCCTTTTTGCCTGGGCTGAGAGGTGGCGGGAGGAGGGCCTGCTGGTGCTTCTTCTCACGGGGGGGGGAGCCGAGGGAAACACCCTGGCGGTGGGGAGCTGACTTGGTGCTCACAGGAACCCTCCTCCTCCTCCTCCTGCTGCTGCACAGGTGCAAGGTGACTATTACAGCGAGCAGCCGGCCCGCCTGGGCTATTTCCCCAGCTCCGTCGTCCAGGAGAGCCAGTACCTGAAGCCGGGCAAGACAGAGGTGAAAACGGATGTGAGTGTGGCCTCCCTCCCCACCCACCCCCCTTGGAAGGGGCTGGGCTAGGTCCAAACCACTGGCTGGGGGCACTGGAATCGAGACCCCCCCCCCAGAGGACACGGCATCCCTACCCGGTCCTTTCCATCCACCTAGCTGTGGGCTGGTCGGGGACTGTGGGCTTTGCCCAGCAACGAGCACATGCCACGGGGTGGGGGTGGGGGCTACATAAAGGTTTTGTAGCAGAGGCTGGCAGGGAGCTGCAAAGTCATCCCTCCACACACACACCATTCCAGACTTCTCGCCCCTGCTTTTTATTCATCTCTGTTTTCCTTTTTTTTCACGGGTGGCAGCAGAGATGTGCCTGGCCTCCGCTCTCCTTGGGATTGGGGGCGTCTTGGCTTGGAATCCAGGCTCTGGGTCGTCCCCGCCAAGTCTTGGCACGGCGCTGGCTTCCTTTGCTGCGGGGAGGGGGGTGGGTTAACGGGGCCCATTTACCAGGCCTTTCTTTCTTTTAGTGCTTCGGTCTCTTCTCCGCAAGCCCATCTGGAAATGCCTGTCAGTGACCCTGCTGGGAAGAAGTAATTGTGAGGGGGGGTTTGTCTTTATGTCTTCCAGAAATGGGACTTCTACTGCCTGTGACTCCAAGGGCCCAGGGCCTGCACCGGGGGGCCCCATCCTGCTTTAAAGCCCAGCCTCTTCCCCAGGCCGCTCTCAGCCAAGCAGGATTCCTCCTCCTCCAGTACTCACTCCTCCTGGCTGTGACCTTCTCCCTCCGCAGCCTGTAGGGGGTCTGCTTTGGTGCAATGCAAAACTCTCTCCTCCCCCCTCCCTTGCTACCAAAAAAATAAACATCTGTCTTAAAATCTGTGTGCGCATCTGTGACATCCTTGCTTATAGGGAAACCGGTTTTACCTTTAAACATATAAACTTGGTAGTTTTCTGCTGCCACCAGGAATTAAAGATTCCAGTTCTCTCTCTTTTGGTAGTATGACCCAGGGTCAGGGCACTTCAGAGGACTTTGTGGCCCACAGGAAGAACAGTACTAATTTCTGGGATAAGTTTAAACAAAAATTTATTTATTTAATAAAGAACAAAATAGGTTTCTGGTTTATTTATTTATTATCAAATTTATCCCCCGCCCTCCCTGCAAAGCAGGCTCAGGGCGGCTTCCAACAACAATACAAAGTAAAAGCATAAATAGTAATAAATAATAAAATAATAATCTTTCAATTTATTGATCGCTCAATCCTTGCAGAGCTGCCGGCTCTGAGCAATTTACAGTTGCTCATGTGTAGACACGGGACTAACAATGATGGGGGTAAGGGAGTACAGAATTAAAACACAACAATTAAAATAATGCATTACAAATGTTACAAGTACTGGCGGCAGATAAAATAAACAAATGAGATGGTTATTTTGAACAGCTGCTGAAGAAGAGAACTTGTAAATATAACTGGCAAAGCTCGGTGTTACAGTCTCTCAGCCTCCAAACTCCACAGGCTTATGCACTCAGTATACTCTCTCTCTCTCTCTCTCTTATATATAGCCACACAGGCTAGTCTCTTTGTCTTATTCACACTGAATAGAATCAACTCTCTCAGACTAAACTGTTGGTCTTATTCACACAGATTTAGACTCAAAATCCCATAGTCACACAGACGATGCTCACTCTTCAAACTTTACACACAGAATCCCTTCAAAACTCTTCCATACTTGTCTCTTCTCAAACACACACACAGAATCCCCTCAGAGACATCTCTCCTCCCACACTCTCAGTCATCAGCCAACCAATATACACTCATCTCCCTCTATCACTCCTTACATTACTGCAGTCAAACTAAACATTTAAAGGAACACACACACCAAAACATGAAATCGTCACGGCATCTATATTGACCTTTTGCCACACACTGAGTGAAGAGCTAGCGAAGAGAGGACAGGAGGCGGCAGTTCAAGGTGGCAGCTGCAGCCATGCGAGGGGGGGATCTGTGTCTCCCACCCGTGGGCAAAGTGGCGCTTTTGGGTCAGTGAATCTGAGTCTGAGAGATGGAAAGAGTCGCCTCCTCTCCCGTGTCCCAGGTGCTGCTTTTGCCTGCGGCTTTCCAGGCTCTGCTCACACGACGGAAAGTGGGTCGGACTCCTGGCTCCGGTGGAGCCCTTGCAGGACAGCCAGGGCGGAATGGGGGTGGGTGGG
>NW_015165367.1:31039-31609 GCF_001447785.1 Gekko japonicus
CTTACGGTTGTAAGCCGCCCTGAGCCCACATGCGGGGAGGGCGGGGTATAAATGAAATTAAATAAATAAAAATAAAATAAATAAATAAGATATGCAAAGTCAAAACTAAATAACAAGCTAAGGTTGTAAGGTCAACAGTTGTCTTGATTTAATTAAGGGGGGAAAGGACAGCGAAGCAATAGGCATGTCAAAATAGGGGATAAATGTGTAAAGGCCTCTTTTCTAATTGTGCGGAGCGAAGTGAGACTCTTCATTCGCCTCCTCTCGGGCGTGGAGGTAACTCATTGAGTTTTTTCTTCTACTGCTTCAAACCAAAAGGGCTGGCCACCCCCCACCCCCCACCCATCTTCCTCCCGCTGCTTGGAGAAGAAGAGCCGCCATTCCTTGCAGTAGTCTTCTTCTGGCAGTAAACCTGAGTAGGATCCAGAGTCTGTTGTTTTGCATCCCTTCCCCATCAGTTTAAGCAAAGCGATCTCTCCTTCTGGACTCTTGTCTCCTTGCTCTGCCGATTTAAACTCTGAATACTATTTTTCCAAGAATACCTATGGGGGGGGGGGAGGGCAGAGGGGG
>NW_015165367.1:33256-34740 GCF_001447785.1 Gekko japonicus
CTTACGGTTGTAAGCCGCCCTGAGCCCACATGCGGGGAGGGCGGGGTATAAATGAAATTAAATAAATAAAAATAAAATAAATAAATAAGATATGCAAAGTCAAAACTAAATAACAAGCTAAGGTTGTAAGGTCAACAGTTGTCTTGATTTAATTAAGGGGGGAAAGGACAGCGAAGCAATAGGCATGTCAAAATAGGGGATAAATGTGTAAAGGCCTCTTTTCTAATTGTGCGGAGAGAAGTGAGACTCTTCATTCGCCTCCTCTCGGGCGTGGGTGCGGAGCGAAGTGAGACTCTTCATTCGCCTCCTCTCGGGCGTGGAGGTAACTCATTGAGTTTTTTCTTCTACTGCTTCAAACCAAAAGGGCTGGCCACCCCCCACCCCCCACCCATCTTCCTCCCGCTGCTTGGAGAAGAAGAGCCGCCATTCCTTGCAGTAGTCTTCTTCTGGCAGTAAACCTGAGTAGGATCCAGAGTCTGTTGTTTTGCATCCCTTCCCCATCAGTTTAAGCAAAGCGATCTCTCCTTCTGGACTCTTGTCTCCTTGCTCTGCCGATTTAAACTCTGAATACTATTTTTCCAAGAATACCTATGGGGGGGGGGGGGCGGGGCAGGGGGACGTACCTTCCTGGCCAAGCCCCGAGAATTTCGGCCAAGGTCCCCCCCCTCCCCTCCAAGTAAGCCAGGCCGGATTTACCTGCTCGGAAAGCAGCTGGCCTGACCCAGTTCCTGCTGGGCTTGGCGGAGAGCCCGGCTCAGACCTGTCCCGGCCTGGGCACGGAGCAGCTGTCGGCAGGCATGGGTGTGTGGGTGTGTGTGTGTGTGGATTGCAGGCGCTGGGAGCTGCAGGGTCCGCCTTGCCCCCCCCCTTTCCTCTGTTTTCCAGGGACTGGGATCTGTCTGCCGCGTAGGGTTGCCAGCCTCCAGGTGGGGCCTGGGGATCTCCCGATTCACAACTGATCCCCAGCCGACAGAGATCAGCTCCCCTGGAGGAAATGGCTGGTTTGAAGGGTGGACTCCATGGCATTGTACTATGCCGAGGCCCCTCCCCAAACCCCGCCTTCTCCTGGCTCCACCCCCAAAGTCTCCAGGTATTTCCCAACCCAGACTTGGCAACCCTACTCCCGCGGGGGCCACAGGCTTCCTCGGAGCCGAAAGGGGCACGATATGGCCCCTGTACCCAACACGGCCGGGCCTGTCCTGCCAGCCAAGAGGAGGGCACCGGAAGCCTGCGAGCATCGCCCCCCCCCGCTTCAGTGACCCCCCCCCGCCGCGCAGCGCAGTGCCAGTGAAGGGGGGGGAGGCCCTCCCCTCCCCCGACAGCTCCGGCGTGCGGCGTCAAGCCCAGCTCCGCGCTGGGCCCTTCTCGCGGCCGCGAGTTCCGCAGGGCACGCTTCCCAGCGGACGGTCCCGCCTTCCCCGCGCGGGTCTTCCTCCTTGGCGGGAGAAGGCGGGGGGGGGGCAGGGCACGCCCCAGCAGGGACC
>NW_015165367.1:35623-36902 GCF_001447785.1 Gekko japonicus
GGCCCCCCGCTGAGGCTCCAGCTGTGCGACACGGCAGGGCAGGTAAAGACCCCCGGGAGGGAGACCCCCCCCCAGTCCCCCCCCCCCCGCTGGGGCGGTCGCCTGCTCTCCCGTGCCTGGGAAGGCCGCGCGGCGCCGGGCGCGATGCCCGAGGCGGCGTGAGGTGTGCCTGCCTACCTGCCTGCCTCCCCAGCCGCGTCCTTCTTCCTCCCTCCCTTCTCTCCGCCCGGCAGGAGGAGTACGAGGGGCTGCGGCGGCTGTGCTACGGGCGGGCCGAGGTCTTCCTGCTCTGCTTCAGCGTGGTGGCGCCCGCCTCCTTCGCCAACGCCCAGCCCCCGACGCCCCCCAAGGCCGCCCAAGGCCTCCGGACGCTCTCCAAGGCCTGGTGGAGCAAGTACGGCTGCCTGCGGCCCTAGCCCGCGCCTGGCGGCGGACAAGCTTCCTTCGCGCGGAGACGGGCCAGCAGGGACACGGCGTTGGCGAGCTCGTCCCAGTCTCCTCGGCCAGAGGCTTCCGAGGCGCCCGCCGCTGACTCCCGGCGGGGAAGGAGGAGGGCCGTCGGGGTGCATCTCTGCGTGCCTCTGCAGCTTATCAAGAAAGAGCGGCTGGTTGGTCTCTGCGGCGCGGAGAGCGGAGGGCCTTCCCGGCCCGCTCCTGCCAGGCGGCGCGCCTGGATCCGTCTCTCCCCACCTTCCGGGGTGGGGGTGGAGAAGGGCCGACCTGGCACGGCTCCCTTGGCTCTCTCCCAGGCGCTGGGCGCTCCCCGGACCGGGCCGGCCTCCCTGACTCTCAGGGGCGCCCGGAACAGCTGAACTCTGGGGCCGGGGGGGGAGGCGTGAGAGCCGGCGGTCCCGAAGAGAAGAGAAGAGAAGAGGCGCCTCCCGTCCCGCGTCCCGCCGTGTCTCCGCCGGAGAAGGCGCCTGCCATCGGGGCGTCCCTGTGTGTATGTGTGTGTTTGTGCGTCCAAGCCTGGCCTGGTTTTGCGGACGGAGCGCATTAAAGGCGGCCCTGGAACCCGTTCCCTTCTCTGGCCTGCCCTGTGTTCGAGGTCATGCCCGGCGTGGGGGGTGGGGGTGTCCTCAGGGCGGTGGGGGGAGGGGGAAGAAAGGTGTTCAGGGAAGAAACCCAGCGGGGCGAGGCAGGGCATCCCCCTGAACCACATCCGGCCAGTTTGGTGTCGTGGTTAAGTGCTCTAATTTGGGAGAACCGGGTTCGAGTCCCCACTCCTCCACTCGCACCTGGCTGGATGACCTTGGGCAAGCCGTAGTTCTGTCAGAGC
>NW_015165367.1:37015-37782 GCF_001447785.1 Gekko japonicus
TGGGGGGGGGGGGGGAAGGGAAAGGAGTTTGTCAGCCCCTCTGAGACGCCTTTGGGTAGTGAAGGGCCATGGGGTATCAATCCAATCTCTTCTTCTTCTTCTTCTATTCTTGAGAGCCAGTTTGGTGTCGTGGTTAAGCGCACGGACTCTAATCTGGGAGAACCAGGTTCGATTCCCCACTCCTCCACTTGCACCTGGCTGGGTGACCTTGGGCAAGCCGTAGCTCTGACAAGAGCTGTCCTTGAAAAAGAGCCGTTTCTGTCAAGAGCTCTCTCAGCCCCGCCTACCTCACAGGGTGTCTGTTGCAGGGAGGGGAAGGGAAAGGAGTTTGTGAGCCGCTCTGAGACTCCTTTCGGTAGTGGAGGCCGGGGGATAAATCCAATCCTTCTTCTTCCTCCCCCGTGGGCACACCCGAGCACCTCACATGCTTCTCCTCCCCCCCCCTCGTTTCCTCACAAGCACCCTGCGAGGTAGGCTCGGCGGAGAGTCTGTGACTGGCCCCGGGTCACCTAGCAGGCTTCGATGGCAGGGCAGGGGATTCGAACCCGACACTCCCGGATTTGGACTTGGGGCCAACGCTGTGACCGGCACACCGCACTGCCTCTCCTTCCCTGCATTCGGAAAGAGATCCGCCGCCGCCCCGCGCTGGCCCGCCCCCGGCGTCTTTCCGCTCAGCCCGAAAGTCTGCCCGCCCGCCTGCCTGCCTGCCGGCGCCCCTCGCTCGGCCCTCCAGACCCGCCCCGCAGCCGGACCCTGCAGCAGAGGGG
>NW_015165367.1:37915-53080 GCF_001447785.1 Gekko japonicus
GCGGAGGCTGGAGCGCAGGCGCCGACTCGACGGGGCGCGGGGAGTGCCCGCTGCGCCCAGGCCCGCAGCGCCAGCCAGCAGGGCGCGCCTCTCGCCGGGTCCCCGGCAGGCGCCAAGAGGCAGCGCAGCGGGAGGAGGGGGGGAGGGGGAGGGCAGGACTCCCGGGCCCCCGCCGCGAGTCGCCTCCCCTTTGCGGCCGGCAAGGCGGGCTCGGGAAGGAGCCACTGGCGGGAGGCCGTCTTTACATGCTCGGAAACACTTCAGCACTGCTCCCTAGATGCCCGTAGCCCGAAACCAGCCGGAATGGCTCTGGCTCTCTCCACCACCCCCTTCTAGAAAGGTCCCGGCCTGGGGGAAGGTAGGAAGAGTGGCGGAGGGGTCAGAGGACTGGACTAGAACGAGGGCCCCCAACCGGGTGCCCCCGGGCCGCATCGGGCGCCGTCCAAGTGCTTAGAGGAAGCGGGGGCGACACACCAGGTGGGCCTTTTCCCCAGCAAGGTTTCTGATTGGCTGCGCGGCAGATTTTGCAAACTTTCGTTGGGGCAGAAGTTGCCCCCACGGGCAGCCCCCACAAAGCGAGGCGGGGTTGTCTTACCTAGGCATATATGTCAACAAGGGTACCATAAAATCCGATGATCCAAGGCCTCGGCTCGCGACGAAAGTGGCATGCAGTGCAAAGGGTACCGTAAAATCCGATGATCCAAGGAAGCGAAAGCAGCATTGTTGGATTTTTAAAATTGTAATTCAGCAGAGTTAAAATAGCTTAGCAATGCCAGAGTAAAATAATCAGACTCAGAGTCCATGTGTGATTAAAATAGAAAAGTTTTACTACATCCTAGCATAGGGAAAGGGTAACTGGGATGAAAATAACAACACAGCAAAATAGCTACATCCTCACTCTACAAAGGACAACACTAGAAGAGCTAGCAATGGCTTCTCGTACTTCTTCTTCAGAACAGAACACAAAGACGGGTAGAGGAGCCATAAAATGCTAAAATACTTTGACACTTCGCTTCCAATGAAATTCCTAGATCAGGGATGGTTTTCCCGGGCTTGTAGTCCTAAACTAGCATTGGCTATATAAAACACATGTGACTTCCTGTGACAACACAAACAAACATTTAACCCCATATATACTGAAGTGTTTTCAACATATAATACCCAACACGCATGCAGTGCAAAGTGTACCGTAAAATCCGATGCTCCAAGGAAGCGAAAGCAGCATGCAGTGCAGGGGGTACCATAAAATCCGATGCTCCAAGGAAGCGAAAGCGGCATGCAGTGCAGAGGGCACCATAAAACCCGACGCTGAAAGGAAGCAAAAGCAGCAGCATGCAGTGCAGGGGGTACCATAAAATCCGATGCTCCAAGGAAGCGAAAGCGGCATGCAGTGCAGAGGGCACCATAAAACCCGACGCTGAAAGGAAGCAAAAGCAGCAGCATGCAGTGCAGGGGGTACCATAAAATCCGATGCTCCAAGGAAGCGAAAGCGGCATGCAATGCAGAGGGGAATTTCTGTTCCAACGCGGGTTTGCTAAAACAACGGAGGGAGAAAGCCAGTGCAGAACCAGGCCTGGTCGCTCTTCCCGGTGCCGGAGTGGACTCCAGCTTGGATCCGCTGCTTGGGGCTGCTCCTCCAGAGCGGGGCGGCCGCCGCCTCTACCGGATCCCTCCAACCCCACAGTTCGGCGAGCGCGGCGGGCCTCCTTCCCCCCTTGCGTGCGCTTCCCCCTCTGCGCCGCTAGGGGCCGCCCCTCCGCCACCGGGGCCGCCGAGCCGCTGACCGCTCATGATCCGATCCCGGGCGACGGAGGCGCGCTCTCTCTCTCTCCCTCCCTCCTCGGGACGCCGGCCCGCTCAGCGGTCCAATCAGCGCGCGTCGCCCGCGCCTGGCCAATGGGGGGGCGCGTCCGACGCAGAGGGCGCCGCGCCGCGATGACGTCTCCTTTACCGCCCTGCCCGGAAACTGGGGGAGGGCGGGTGCTAGGAGACGGGACGGAGGCCTGCGTGGATTCCCTCGCGGCCTTGTCGTGAGAGAGAGAGAGAGAGAGAGGCTGCGCGGTGGTCCCGGCCCGCCCCCTCCCCCGTGCCTTGGCCTTCCCACACGGGCCGGGCCTAAAGACCTCCCTGCGAGGAGAAAGCTAGCAGCGCAAGGGAGGAGAGACGGGCGTCCTCTTCCTGAACTCACAAAAAGCCACTGGGGGGAGACACGTGAAGAAAGATGCTCCTGGACTCCCCCCGCCCACCTCCCGGCCTCTCCTGCTCCTGCCCCCGCCGGGATGGAAGCCGGCCCGGGAGGAAGCAGCTCTTTCTCCCCCAGGGGCGCACGTGGGACATGAGCCATGCCTCCCTCTAAGCCGTGGAGTCTCCTTGTGAGCAGAAATTCCTCTTTGTGAGCTCCTCCTGGCATTAAAAGTTGTGGGCAGGCAGGGGGGGGGGGGTTGGCAGGCAGGGGGGTTGGCTGCACTGCATATAAATCACGCTTGCTCTGGAGCCCCCATCCCGTCCTGAGCCCAGGCAGGAAACTCTGTGAGCCGGAGGCTGGGAAACGGCGAACTGGCTCACACTCACTCCGCTTAGAGGGAACACTGCTCTGGAGCCCCGTCCCTTTCTGAGTGAAGACAAAAACGTGTGAGTTGGAGGCTAAAAAAGTGTGAGCTGGCTCACACTCACTCAGCTTAGCGGGAACACTGGTTGCAGGGGCTTGGGGTGTGTGGGGGGGAACAGCTGCTTGCGAGCCTCTTCTCCCCCCCCCCCCGCAGCGCCCCCCCTCCCCCCCTGGTCCAGCAGCAAAATTGCAGAGGCCACAAGGAGGCTGGAGGGGGGGGGGCTGATTGCTTCTTGCCCCCCTCGGCAGGGGTACTTTTTACACCCCTGGGAAGAAACCCCGGTGTGTGTGTGTGTCTTTTGCATTGCTTCTGTGTGGGGTGGCAGGAAGCCTCCCTGCAGGCACCAGCCGTGGCTGCCCCCCTGGGTTCAGGGACGAGAGGAGTCTTTTCTCTACGGTTTGGGGTCCCTTTTACTCCCCCACCCCCACCCTCCCCAAACAAAAGTCTTCTCCTTCTTCTCTCCGTTGTCACCGGAATTCCATTTTCTCCTCTTTGCTGCTGGCAGTTTCATGGATGCTTTTGCATTGGTTTGTTTCGCCCTGGCTCAGAGCTTCATTCTCTCTTTCCAGTTTGATGGAGCAGTGAGGAGCGCGGACTCTCATCTGGGAGAACCGGGTTTGATTCCCCACACTTCCACATGCAGCTGCTGGAGTGACCTTGGGTCAGTCACAAGTTCTCTCAGAGCTGTTCTCTCAAGGGTAGTCTTGAGAGACTCAAGGGAGATTGTAAGCTTCACAACTCCTTCGGGTAGTGAAGGGCAGGGTATAAATTCAATTTCTTCTCCTCCACATGCAGCTGCTGGCGTTAACTTGGGTCAATTACAAGTTCTCTCAGAGCTGTTCTCTCAAGGGCAGTCTCTCAGCCCCACCTACCTCACAGGGGTGTCTGTTGTGGGGAGGGGAAGGGAGATGGTAAGCTGCTCTGAGACTCCAAGGGAAAGGCGGGGTATAAATCCAGTCTCCCTTTTCTTCTTCTTCCTCCACTTTCTGGCAACCACCCCCCTGTGGGGTAGGCCCAGCTGAGAATTTGCGACAGGCCCCCTAAGTCACCCAGCCAGCTGCCATGGTGGAGGGGGGGGGATGCAAACCTGGATCGGCCAGCACCACTCCACCCAGTCCACCACCCTGGCTGGTGGGGAACACATTTCCAGCTTTGGGGACAATAGAGAAATCTCAGGGATTCCTGCTCAAGGGACCTTCCCTGCCCATTTTCAGATGGAGGAGAAGCTCCCTCTTTCCTAGGCACCAAAGCTTGTTTCTTGCACCGTGAAGAGAGGGCGTAAGAAGAAGGTCTAGTCCCGCATCCGGTTCCGCACGAGGCCATGGCCGCCTCTGGCGTTGCTCCCTAGCACCGGCTCTCGGGGGTCTGAGCCCTTCCATAGCCACTGAGCTCAAACAGTAAACAATGACTGGCACATTTAAGCCTGTCCACCTGATAATGCGCCAGGAACAGGACTGAGGTGTGGCCCTGCTTTAAATGTGGACCCAGGGAGGGGAGCTGTGCTCCTTCCCCCAGTTTACCACGTGGTGTTTTGGTCCTTGAGGGGAAAGAAGGTGCAAGGGAGAGCCGTTTGTTTGGCCAAGGTGGAAGCCGGCCGGAGGAGTTTCTGCTCAAGCTCCCCTGAGTTTATCATGAAAACACATTGAGATCTAAAAGGTCAAATGAACAGCTCTCCCTTGCTCCTTGAGAGCCAGTTTGGCGTAGTGGTTAGGGGTGTGGACTCTAAGCTGGGAGAACCGGGTTTGATGCCCCACTCCTTCACATGCAGCTGCTGGGGTGACCGTGGGCCAGTCACAAGTTCTCTCAGAGCTGTTCTCTCAAGGGCAGTCCTCGAAAGAGCTCTCTCAGCCTCACCTACCTCACAGGGCATCTGTTGTGGGGAGGGGAAGGGGAAGGAGATTGTGAGCCCCTCTGAGACGCCTTCAGGTAGTTAAGGGCGGGGTATAAATCCAATCTCCTCCTCCTCCTCCTCCTTTCTCCTGCCTACCAGCGTGACTTTATTTTCTTCCCGCTCTGCTACTTGAAGCATTTCCCACCCAGCCTCATTGAGCTACAGTATTGGAGCCAAGCTGGGAGAGAAATGCTTTGAGCGCTGGAGTGTAGTCAGATGAGCGGGGGGCGGGGGGGGGCGGCACTTAGCTCCCCTTCCCTGCCTGTTTTGATTTTTTTTTTGGGGGGGAAGACCCCTTTTCCTGCTCCCTCAACCCCATCGGGTTGTCTTTCCATGTGAAGACAAGGCCGTCTGTTATGTGTTCCCTACCAGGGCGAGTACTATCTGGGAGAGTTCCTTTTGTATGAGGGGGAAGTACGGTTAGCTCCTTTTAAGGAAGGTAGAAGGTATGAGGTTTTAGGTCCTTCCTTCCACTGACGGTGCCTGTCTCTCTGTCACTCATTGCAGCAATAGTTGCATAAAAGATGACACAGCTGGTGTTGCTGCTTGACATCCGGGGGGGGGGGGGAACATTTGCCTTTCCCCGTAGTCTGCAGCACTGCCTGCCTGCCTGCCTGCCAGCATACGCAAGCAGATCTGCTGATTACTAAAGTGGGGAAGCAGGGATAGCGTTTGCTGGATCTGAAACCCTGCCTGCATTGGCCAGGGAAACATTTACTTTCACACCTGGTCTGTGCTGCTGAAAGAGCGAATGGAATGGCGCTGCTGTGCTTGGAGAAAACAAAAGGCCCCCCCCCCCCATCAGTGTAACTGCATTTTGGAAAAGTAGACCAGTCAATGTAATGGTGGCAAGATCTGTGTAGCTCTGTTGACTGGGAGACGCCCCTGTCAGTTACATACCTGCTGAATCACTCGCTCTCCCTCTGCCGGGGGTAATGGATTTCCAGATATTGTCGCCTCAGTGATTTAGGCTAGCTGGGCTAGGTGTCGTTTCCTGTGTTTCCGAGGCTAGGTGATTTGGGCTAGCTGTCACTTCCTGTGCTGAGCAGTCAAGCAGGCAACTTATGCCAAATTGTAGAAGCAGCAGATTAGCTGTTTGGGGCGGGCTGGACCCCACTGGCAGTCCTATCGGAGGCGCAGAGAGGACTAGAAAGACGGTGGGGTGTTTAAACACGCAGGTTGAGGCACGTGGGACGGGGAAAACACAGAGAGATCCCTGGGTTCTGCTGGGCCCTCTGAGGTTCCCCTCCCTCCCCGAAGGTGACATTGAGCAAGGTGTTGTTATTCCCTCCCACCTCCACCTGTTCGTTCTGCCGGCGGCGTCTAGGAGGCCCTGCCCTCTGGAGAGAGAGCTCTGGTGCCCTCCGAATGTTTTCCTAGTAAATGAGATCAGGAGGGTGGGAGGGAGAAGAGATTTGGGGGCTGGAGGGTTTTATGGGGCACAGCAAAGGTGTGCCTCACGCGGTGGGCGTGGCTTCCCCAGGAGGCTTCTTTGTTCTCGTGCCCTCCACGTAAGCAAGGATCGGGGCCAGCGAGGTGGCTGTGCGGCCGGCCCGGCGTCTTCCACCTGCCCTTTCCCCCAGCAGCCTCCGCCCGCCCTCGCTGCTCCGTGCAGAATTGCGTCCGGGCGCAGCGGGTTCCGGACGCAGGCACAGGAGGGTTGCTCTCCCGTCCGGCTGCTCGCCTGGCTGTCTTGAGGGGTCTGGGGCCGGATCAGAAACCTCTCCGAGCTGGGGTGTGTGTGTTGTCCCCTTTCATTTTGCTTCGGGGCGCAGAGCTTCGTCTCCCGTCGCTCTGAATTCCCGATTTGTCCTTTCCTTCAGTGTGAAGTGTTTGGAGGGGTGCTGGCAGGGTTTCAGTGGTCCTTGGAATAGAGCCGTTTCTGTCAAGAGCTCTCTGAGCCCCCCCTGCCTACCTCCCAGGGGGTGTCTGTTGTGGGGAGGGGGAGGGAAAGGAGTCTGTGAGCCGCTCTGAGACACCTTTGGGTAGTGAAGGGCCATGGGGTATGAATCTAATCTCTTCTTCTTCTTCTTCCCTGCAAAGGTGGCAGTGGGGGGCATGCATGAAAGGGGAGGCCTTGGAATGCGGAGGAGGAAGGGCCGCCCCTGAGCGCAAAGAGCTTTGGCTGAATGCAGGAGCTTTGGGGGGGGGGCGCTCCAGTTCCCAGCCCCCCAGTGAGGCCACCCGCCCGCCCGCCTCAGGAGTTCCAGCCTCTGTGTGGGGCCTGGCACTTAGAGACTCGTTTCCGGCTCCTTGGTGTGAGAGGCATTCCTCGGGCTTTGGGCTCTTTCCAGACGCTGACCGCTCCCAGTCCAGCCAGCCAGCCAGCCAGCAAATGGCCGAGCTGGACAGCTTTCAGCTCCTTAGGTACTCTGGGTGTGGGCCACTGGCCTGGCCCTGCAGTGGGCAGAGGGAGGTGCCCCTCCTCCAGAGCAGACGGTGGGGGCAGGACGCTGTCTGGAGAGGCAGCTTCGCCGTCTGTGTGTGCTTTCGGCTGGGGTGGGTGGGAAGGATTGGGACTCTCCGGTCTCTGTCTGCTCCTGTTCCTATATGTTCCTATACACACGTGGCGTTGGGCTAGGATCTGGCAGCCCCAGGTTCGAATCCCTGCTCGTGCCATGGGAACGCACCGGGTGACCTTGCGCCCGCCACACTCTCTCAGCCACACCAACCTCACAGGGTTGTTGTGCGGATGAAATGGAGGAGGGAAGAAGAGGAGGAGGAGGAGGTGGTGGTGATTGGATTTATACCCTGCCCTTCACTCGGAGTCTCAGAGCGGCTTGCAATCTGCCTTCCCTTCCCCTCCCCATAACAGACACCCTGTGAGGCAGGCGGGGCTGAGAGAGCTCTTTCCAGAACTGCCCTTTCAGGGACAGCTCGTGACAGAACTACGGCTCACCCAAGGTCATCCAGCAGCCGCAAGTGGAGGAGGAGTGGGGAATCAAACCCAGTTCTCCCCAAATAGAGTCCGGACACATAACCACGACACCAAACTGGCTCTCCGAAGGAGGATGGAGGTTGCTCTGGGCCCCCGCTGGGGGGTGGGAGGGCAGGGGAGAAACGAAGTGAAAAACAAAGCAAGAAATCCTTGGCCTTTGCTCCGGTGGTGGTGGTGGGGGAAGCGCCTTCCGTGAGCCCCCTAAACAGCTGGCTCTTCCCCCGCCCCCGCCCTTCTTTGTGAATTAACCTTCTGGTTCTCTGTGGCTCTCTCTTTCTCCAGACTTCCTCTTCAAATTCCTCGTGATCGGCAGCGCTGGGACGGGGAAGTCTTGCCTGCTCCACCAGTTCATAGAGAACAAATGTGAGTGTCGTGCTGGGCCTCCGTTCCCGTCTCTTGGTGTAGCCCCCCCCTCCCCGCAACTGTTCCCCGCGGGACTCTAGCGGTCTGTCCCAGGGACACTCGCAGTGCCCCTTCTAAGCGGTGGAGTCTTGTGAGCAAAACCTCTACTTTGTGAGCTCCTGGCATTAAAATTGTGAGCAGGTGATTTGGCTACTGCATCAATGGGTTTGCTCTGGAGCCCCATCCTTCCTGAGCGAAGGCAAAAATCTGTGAGCCGGAGGCTAAAAAACTGTGAGCTAGCTCACACTAACTCAGCTTAGAGGGAACACTTCTTCCCCATGCTCTGTCACGAGGCACTGCTGGTTCCAAGCCACCCACGGGGTTGCTGCACCGGGTTTTGGAACGTTCGATTCTCCTGCGTCCAACAAGATGTGTAAAAACTTCACTAAAATGACAGATATCAATTTGCACAATCTAAAAATCAAGCATGGCTAGAGATGTGAAGGCCCGGAAAACCCCCCCCCCATTTTTTTCCCTGAAGCCTTTTTTGATTTTTTTCCAAAAAAATGAAAAAAGAAAAGAAAAAAAAATTGATTATGGAATGTTTTATTTTAACATGATGAATAAAATATTTTAGGACAAGGTGTTCACATATTTTCCAAATCATTTCTAAAAAATATGTATGGTATCAGATTGATCTAACTTCTGTGCACTGAGGACAAACAAGTCCTAGGTTACAAACTGAACTCTCCAATGCAAGAACAAGATGCATTTCTTCCTTTAGGAGGTGCTGTTGTCACAAGACAAGAAAAAGGTTTCAGTCTTGTTTTTGCATGTGGGTGGGTATTCGGTTTGTAATAATTGTTTGGATACACTGTATTTTTAATAGGCTAGTTGTGATCATTTCATGCCAAGTAAAAAGGTCCATAGTCATATTTTATGTTCCTAAAGTAACAGAATGACTTTCAATCTGGAAAAGAAAAAAGAAGTGCTAATGTAGCGGTTTTTTCAATTTTTCCGAAAATTTTCGTTTCCCCCCCAAAAAACCCGTTTTTTTCCCCGAGCTTCAATATTTCCGGAAATTTTACATCTCTAAGCATGGCGGAAAGAAATCACTTGGCCGAATGCTGTCGGAAAGGGGTGGCTGTTGTGGCCCTTTGGAAAGGCTGGGAGGGGAGAAGAGCTCCTGACTTATGCTAGGAGAACCATCCGGACGCTCGGGGCCACCACCCGGAGGGCCCCGCTCCCAACTGTCACTGAACCGACGTCGTGTTATGGGGGTGGGAGGAGGAGGGCCCGATCCACGTGTACGGTGCCGAGGCTCATACGGTCACCTGGACCAATGTTGACAGCTCACCTATAAATTGGAAAGGATGACCCTTGGTATGTTAAAGCGTTTGAGGGCGTGCCAAGATCGACGTGTGTGTCGTTTCAGTTGGCACTTGACAATAACCCTGCAAAGTCAGCTGCTCTCAGTGTCCCCTGTATTACTGATGGTCCCACTTGTTGGGAGAAAGGAGGCGTTTACGAGGCTTCTGAATAAACAAAATAAATGGGGTGGGGGCCAAGGCTCCCTCTAAGCTGTGGAGTCTTGTGAGCAAAAATTCTACTTTGTCAGCCACTGGCATTAAAGTTGTGAGTGAGCGATTTGTTTGGTGTAGCCAGTTTGGTGTCGTGGTGAAGTGCGTGGACTCTAATCTGGGAGAACCAGGTTTGAGTCCCCACTCCTCCTCCACTTGCACCTGGCTGGATGACCTTGGGCAAGCCGTAGTTCTGATAAGGGCTGTCCTTGAAAAAGAGCAGTTTCTGTCAGAGCTCTCTCAGCCCCGCCTGCCTCACAGGGTGTCTGTTGTGGGGAGGGGAAGGGAAAGGAGTTTGTAAGCTGCTCTGAGACTCCTCTCGGTAGTGAAGGTCGGGGTATAAATCCAGTCTCTTCTTCTTCTTCTTAGTGGTTAAGTGTATGGACTCTAATCTGGGAGAACCGGGTTTGAGTCCCCACTCCTCCTCCGCTTGCACCTGGATGGATGACCTTGGGCAAGCCGTAGTTCTGATAAGGGCTGTCCTTGAAAAAGAGCAGTTTCTGTCAGAGCTCTCCCAGCCCCACCTGCCTCACAGGGTGTCTGTTGTGGGGAGGGGAAGGGAAAGGAGTTTGTGAGCCGCTCTGAGACACCTTTGGGGAGTGAAGGGCCATGGGGTATAAATCCAATCTCTTCTTCTTCTCCTGCATAAATCAGTTTGCTCTGGAGCCCCATCCTTCCTGAGCTGAGACAAAAATGTGTGAGCTGGAGGCTAAAAACCTGTGAGCTGGCTCACACCGACTCAGCTTAGAGGGAACACTGGTGGGGGCTGCCACGGAGCGTGACCTGCTGAAGACCACCCAGTGGGGTCCCGGCAGCAGGGAGAGGCGGCGGTTCCTCTCCAGCGCCGTGTTCTCTCTTGGGGTTGAAATTCACACCTTGCCCTGGCAGCAGGTGCCGGACTTGAACTGGGCGTTGATGGTGTTCAAGATGCTGCCGCCGGCTGCCCCCTGGTCCCAGAGGCCCCGCGGCCCCTTCTCCGGGCTGTGTTCAGCCCCGGTGGCCTTCCCTCCCTCCGCTCTTCTGCCCGAACGGCTGCCCGAACTCTTTCCGCCGTCGTTCTTCCGTGCTCGCTGCCCGTGGCTCATTTGAGCTCCCTGTCCCGGTGCGCGTTTCCCCCACAGTCAAGCAGGATTCCAACCACACCATCGGAGTGGAGTTCGGATCGAAGGTGGTGAATGTGGGCGGCAAGACGGTGAAGCTCCAGATCTGGGACACGGCCGGGCAGGAGCGCTTTAGGTGAGCGACAGAAGCCGGCGGGGCTTTGGGGGGGGGGGAGCGGTGCGCTGCCTGCCGGCCTGCGGAGAGAAACGGATTCTTGTTCTGGGAGAGGCCGGAAGGGACACGGAGGACTCGACCAGACTGCTGAGCAGGGAGGCAGAAGATCCCGCCGTGCGGGTGGGCTGGCCCTGGCACCTTTCCCTGTTGTGCCGACAGGTGCTCAACAAAGCCAGATCCCGTGGCCAGCTGGGAAGGCTGCGGGCAAGATCTGGGAATGCCGTAGCAACTCATGGTCCTTGGTTCGTTTTTCTCATAACAATAGAGTTTCACACAAAGCTGTGTCACATTTTTTTTAGAGAGCCAGTTTGGTGTGGTGGTTAAGTGTGCGGACTCTAGTCTGGGAGAACCACTCCTCCACTTGCAGCTGCTGGTGTGACCTTGGGTCCATCACAAGTTCCCTCAGAGCTGTTCTCTCAAGGGCAGTCCTGGAAAGAGCCCTCTCAGCCCCACCTCCCTCACAGGGCGTCTGTTGTGGGGATGGGACAGGAAAGGAGACTGTAAGCCGCTCTGAGACTCCAAGTGAAGGGCATGGGGTATAAATCCAATCTCTTCTTCTCTCCTTCTTCTTTAGCAATAGAACAAAGTTGGAGTCCAGCGGCAACAGAGTTCAATTCTGGGAATGAAACTCTGTTGGTCTTAAAGGTGCTGCTGGACTCCGACTTTGTTCCGTTGCTTCATCCCAACACGGCTGCCCCCCACCTGAATCTGTTCTTTTTGGTAGCTTTGCATACGAGCCCGCAAGGCAGAGGCCTCTCCAAATTCACAGGCCGGTGCGGTGTGCGGCTTTGCATGCCCCTTCCGACTGCAGGTCCCCTGCTGCCCCCGGGAGCACCAGGACTCGGGCCTGTGGCTTGGAACAGACTCGGGGGATGCCTGGAAGCCCCAGTGAGGGGGCGGGAGGGGGCAGCCCCCCTCCCCCAGAGAGCCCGTCTCCACGTTCTGCCTCTTCTGCCCCGTCCGATACGTTGCACGTTCTCTCTCAGTGTGAAAGAGGAAAGGCTGAAGGAGTTGGGTCTGTTTAGCCTGTGAAAGAGAAGGCTTAGAGGGGACACGATTGCAGTCCTCAAGTATCTGAAGGGCTGTCGTGTAGAAGATGGAGCGGATCTCTTCTCTCTTGCTCCGAACTTCAAGACTAGATCTAATGGGTGGGAATTACAAGGGAGTCGTTACTGGCTAAACATCAGGAGAAACGTCCTAACTGTGAAGAGTGCTTGAGCAGTGGAACGGACTGCCTTGGGAGGTGGGGGAGGCTCCTTTGCTGGATGTTTTCAAGCGGAGGCTGGACGGCCATCTCTCGGGTGTGTCGTCGGGCTCTCTTTCGGCTCTGCTCCCGCAGAGTGTGGGGGGTTGGACTAGATGACCTGCAAGGTCCCACTTTCTGACATTCTGTGATTCTAGGTCAGTAACGAGGAGCTACTATCGGGGAGCAGCCGGTGCCCTCTTAGTCTATGACATCACCAGGTGAGTCTCTGCAGGGGCGATTCCTCCCCTCATGGCCTGCTCAGGACGTTCGCCTCTTGCAAGGGATTCTGCTTCCCGTGAGGTGGCAAAAGCCACGCCTGTCCTGTGTGCGAGTGATGACCCCCCCTCTCGGAGGGGCGTTGGCACGATGGGGGGGAGACTTTGGGGTTCCCGTCCAGGGATGGGGCACTGCCCCCCTCCTCCTGTGGGTCCTCTCCTTCTGTTGCAGCAGAGAGACGTACAACGCCTTGACCAACTGGCTGACCGACGCCCGCACCTTGGCCAGCCCCAACATCGTCATCATCCTCTGCGGGAACAAGAAGGACCTGGACGCCGACCGGGAAGTCACGTTCCTGGAGGCCTCGCGGTTTGCTCAGGAGAACGGTGAGGGCAGCGGGGGGGGGGGATGGACGACGACTGCCCCCAAGGCAGAGGAGGGGCTGAGCCCCGTGCTGGGGCCCCCGGGGGCTGGCTCCCTCCCTCCTTCCCTCCCTCCTCAGACTGCACAAGCGGCCATGTGGGCATGGGCCCTCATGGCCACACCAAGGGCTGAGCTCTGCCGTGCAGCAGGGGAGGGGCCGTGGCTCAGTGGTAGAGCCTCTGCTTGGCAGGCGGAAGGTCCCAGGTTTAGTCCCCGGCATCTCCAGTTAAAAGGACCAGGCAGGAGGTGATGGGAAAGACCTCCGCCTGAGACCCTGGAGAGCTGTCAAGAGGGGCTGTGGCTCAGTGGTAGAGCCTCTGCCTGGCATGCAGAAGGTCCCAGGTTCAATCCCTGGCATCTCCAGTTAAAAAGGACCAGGCAGGAGGTGATGGGAAAGACCTCTGCCTGAGACCCTGGAGAGCTGTAAAGAGGGGCTGTGGCTCAGTGGCAGAACCTCTGCTTGGCATGCAGGAGGTCCCAGGTTCAGTCCTCGGCATCTCCAGTTCAAAAGGACCAGGCAGGAGGTGATGGAAAGGACCTCTGCCTGAGACCCTGGAGACCTGTAAAGAGGGGCCGTGGCTCAGTGGAAGAGCCTCTGCTTGGCATGCAGAAGGTCCCAGGTTCAGTCCCCGGCCTCTCCAGTTAAAAAGGGCCAGGCAGGAGGTGATGGGAAAGACCTCCGCCTGAAACCTCAGCTTGAGACCCTGGAGAGCTGTAAAGAGGGGCCGTGGCTCAGTGGCAGAGCCTCTGCTTGGCACGCAGAAGGTCCCAAGTTCAATCCCCAGCTACATCTCCAGTTGAAAGGACCAGGCAGGAGGTGATGTGAAAGACCCTTGCCTGAGACCCTGGAGAGCTGTCAAGAGGGGCCCTGGCTCAGCGGTAGAGCCTCTGCTTGGCATGCAGAAGGTCCCCGGTTCAGTCCCCGGCCTCTCCAGTTAAAAAGGGCCAGGCAGGAGGTGGTGGGAAAGACCTCCGCCTGAGACCCTGGAGAGCTTTACAGAGGGGCCGTGGCTCAGTGGCAGAGCCTCTGCCTGGCATGCAGAAGGTCCCCGGTTCAGTCCCCGACATTTCCAGTTAAAAAGGACCAGGCAGGAGGTGATGGGAAAGACCTCCGCCTGAGACCCTGGAGAGCGGCTGCCAGTCTGAGTAGACAAGACTGATCTTGATGGGCCGAGGGGGGGTCTGGTTCAGAAGAAGGTGGCTTCCTATGTTCATTGTGGCTGAGGGAGGGAGGGGGGTGGGAAGCCTCCTGGGGGGGCGCTGCCTCAGGTGGCTTGGGAACGAATGGAGTGCTGGCAGCCACCTTTCTGCAGTCGCCTGCAAGACTTTCGAGGGAAGCAGTCCTCAGGAGGGTGGGGAGGGGGCTGGGCAGGCTGCGATCCGCTCGGGCGGCCCAGCCAGGACCCACCACCCACTTTTCTCCAACCCCCCCCCCCTGCAGACCTTGCAGGCTGGGCTTGCGTGGAACGTTGTGTTTTCACTTGGCAGAGCTGATGTTCCTCGAGACCAGTGCCTTGACCGGCGAGAACGTGGAGGAAGCCTTCTTGAAATGTGCCCGGACCATCCTGAACAAGATCGAGTCAGGTGGGTCTTCGCTGCTGGCAGCTGGAGCCTCCCTGGGCACTGACCCGAGCCCTGGGGTGGGCGAGATGGCCTTGCCTGGGGGGGGGTCGCAGCCCCCGTCCCTGGGCAGCAGACCTGAGAGCGGCCGTCGACCTTCTGCTGCAGATCGTGTCCCACGAGGTAGCCTCACTCTGCGGGGTAGTGAAGAGCAGACCACCCGCTTCCCTGTTGGCTGCAAACGGGACAAGCTCTGAGGGGGAAAGGGCTTGCCTGTTGGTGCAGGATGCTTGCTGGCCTTCCGAGCATGTCTAGGGGCCCCTGGGCCCGGGGGCGTCTTCACGGGAGAGCTTAGGGCGAAGCAGATCAGCTCCCCCCCCAAGGGCTGGCTCGCTCACCACCACCCTCAGCTTTCTCGCCTAGGCAGGGTGCCAGCCTCTGGGAGTGCCGGGGGCCGTGCGGAGGACACAGCTTTGGTTTGCACCCAGCCACTGTGGGAAACGTAGTCCCCGAGGGGAAATGCGGGTTGCTAGGCAGAAGGGCTAAAGGCCTGGACCTCGCGGCGGTGTTCTCAGAACTGCCACCACCACCACCCCCGCCCCCGCGGGCAGCTAGACAGGCACAGATCCGGGGGTCTCAGTGTGCGGGTGAGAAAGCGGTGCCGGGGAGAATGGGTTCGGGTTTTTAAGGCACTGGGGAACTTCCTGAGAGCGGCCGAACCTGTCCAAGAGAGAGAGGTCCGGATGGGTCGCTGTGTCGGTCTTTCCGTAGCTGTGGAAAGGAGCAAGCCTCCAGTAGCACCTTCAAGACTAACACCCGTTTGGCGAATTCAGAAGCCGTGAGCGGTGTTCCCTCTAAGCTGAGTGAGTGTGAGTTCGCTCACAGGTTTTTTAGCCTCCGGCTCACAAGTTTTTGTCTTGGCTCAGGAACGAACGGAGGGCTTGCAGTAGCCAAATCGCGGGCTCCCAACTTTAATGCCAGTGGCGGCTCACAAAGTAGAATTTTTTGCTCACCAGACTCCACGGCTTAGAGGGAGCGTTGCTGGATACCCCCCCCCCATAGATTTCCCATTGCCTATAAGGGTT
>NW_015165367.1:53104-57419 GCF_001447785.1 Gekko japonicus
AAAAAAAGATCAGGATTTCGGGAAAAGTCCAGATCCAGCTGCCACACTGGTATTGAAATTTGGGGTGTTGGCGAGAGTCCCAAATTTTTTTGGGTTCAATGTATCATTTCTGAAACTGAGAAATCCCAAATTTGTGTGTGTGTGTGAACACCCCTACTTGTGGAACTCTTTGAGTGCTGCCCAAAGTTGGGTTGGGGGCCAGCCTGTCCTTTCGAGGAAGGAAGCCGTGCCCACGGCTCTGGGTCTGTCTCTGCACTGCTGCCCTCTCTACTATGCTGTTGTGGGGCAGAGCAGGTCCCGGCCAGTGTTCCCTCTAAGCTGGGTTAGTGTGAGTTGTTTAGCCTCCGGCGCACACATTTTCGTCTCGGCTCAGGAAGGATGGGGCCCCAGCGCAAGCTGATTGACGCAGTAGCCAAATCGCTTAGAGGGAGCCTTGGCCGTGACTCGCGAAAGATACCCTACCACATATTTTGTTAGTCTTTGAGGTGTGCCTGGACTCTTGCTCTTTTCTTCTGCTGAGCAAAAGAAGACGGGCTTCACTCGAACCAAAAGGGAACCAGGCTGCTGGCGACGGATATCCAAAAGACGGCAGAGCAGCTTTTGAATGAATCCCCTGGGGGGGGGGGAGCGGACAGGAGCCGAGGACCCCTCCCTCTCAAGACAAGGGTCTTAGGCAAGGCTCCCTCTGAGCTGTGGAGTCTTGAGAGCAAAAATTCTGCTTTGTGAGCTCCTGGCATCAAAGTTGTGAGTGATTTGATGACTGCATAAATCAGTTTGCTCCGGAGCCCCATCCTTCCTGAGCCGAGATGAAAACGTGTGAGCCGGAGGCTAAAAAACTGTGAGCTGGCTCACGCTAACTCAGCTTAGAGGGAACACTGGTCTTAGCTCTTTGGCAAAATATTGGGGGGGGGGAGTGGGAGGGAGGGTGAGAATGAGTGCAGGGAAGTCCAGGAGGGCCATGTGAGGAAACCTGGGCCCAGGTATAAGCGGGGATCCCGAGCGAGGGAGAGGAGGTGCCGGTCGTGCCCTTTCGCTAGTGCTGGGAGCCTCCAGGCCAAGATGGTGGAGCTGGGGTGCTCGGTGCCGAAGTGCAACTCAGGTACAGGGGGTGGTACGGAAACCTGGTGGAAGGGGTGTGTGTGTTGGGATTCTTTGATTCAGGGTCGATGGTTGTATTGCAAACACAAGAGCACACACTTAGTAAAAGAAAAATATCTTTACTATAAAAGCAAAATAAAACATGGGTAAGGTACTTTGGATAAAAGAAATAAAATAAAAGGTTACATGCTTGCAGTTACTTTCAGTACTAAATGCTAACATCTTTAACTGTCTTGGCTTCTAGAAGAGGACTTCCTCTTTGGTTCACAGAAAGGGCCATAAACCTTGTGAATACATGAATGCTAGATCAAAGCATTTCCACAAACAAGTAGTTAGTTGACCAATACCAAGGCTACAGGTCACTTCATTAGGCTAAGCAACTCCCACAAACTTTCCCTCCGTAGAATACATTATGTAACGTAACATCCTGTTTCCTGACAAACAACATTTAACTCTGTAATGACTGGAGTGTAAGCAACTGGCAATTCCAACAGGGGAGAATCAGTGGGACACGGTGCGATCCCTGGGTATGAACTCGGTAGACACGTCAGGCAGGGACTTCTTGGGGGCGGCCTTGCTCTATATGTGGGGAAGCATTGGGGCAAATCAGACTCTCTCTCCCCCCCCCCAATTGGTGCCCCTTCTCTCCTCCACAGGTGAGCTGGACCCCGAGAGGATGGGCTCAGGCATCCAGTACGGGGACGCCTCCTTGCTGGGGAAGCATTGGGGGGGCAAATCAGACTCTCTTCCCCCCCCCATTGGTGCCCCTTCTCTCCTCCACAGGTGAGCTGGACCCCGAGAGGATGGGCTCAGGCATCCAGTACGGGGACGCCTCCTTGCGACAGCTGCGGCAGCCGCGAGGGACGCAGCCGCAGACCAGGCAGCAGTGCAACTGCTAGGCATGCCTTGGAATAGACTTGCAAGGTAGTATACGGCGGGTGGCGGGTGGGGCGGTATTAGGGGGAGGACTAGAGGGAGGGAGGGAGGGAACACCTGAGCCAGCTGGGGTGACCTTGGGTCAGTCACAAGTTCTCTCGGAGCTCTCTCAGCCCCACCTACCTCACAGGGTGGAGAGGAGGGGAAGGAAAAGGAGATTGGAAGCCGCTCGAAGACTCCTTGGGGTAGTGAAGAGCAGAGCATATAAAACCAGCTCCTCCTCCTCCTCCTCCGCCTCCTTGAGCCTGGAATGCCACTCACCCCTCCTCCCAGGGCCCTTTCCGATTCCTACCAGCAAAGCCCTCGCTAGACCACCCTGGCCTGGTTGGGCCTCATCCTGCACTGCTTCTCTCTGTCCGTCACCAGGATCCACCCCGCCCCACCCTTTCTGGGGAGCGTGGCCTTGTGCTGGCCCAGCCAGGAAGCCCGGGCCGCTGATTCCCCCTCGGGCTTCTGGGACGGTCTCTCGGGAAGGGATGTGCTTTTGTACAAAAACAAGTCCCCGCTCATGGAAAATCCAAGGTTGCGCTGGAACGCTTCTCCTCCACCCCTAGCTTTCTGCCTGCGGGGACTCCTGTACGGAGGCGCCCTCAGGCATGCGAGCCTCCCCTTGGCACAGGTTGAGCAAGAGCCGGGCGCAGGCTGCCCGTCTTCCAGGCAAGGCGGTGGGACCTGCACCGCACCAGTTCGTGATGCCGTTGGCACTCAGACGTGCGCCCCGCGTGTTTGTCCACTCGCTCACTGTGCCTGCCCCCCTGGGCTCTTTGGAGTGGGGGGGGCACTGGCCCGAGGATGGGAGAGGAATCCTTTCTGACCTGTATCCTTTTTTCTCTCCCGCTTTCCCTTCCCTTCAGTGCTGGATCTCGACTGCTCCGGACCAGTGCCGTACGAAGCACCTTCCTCTGACCTCCTCCCCGGACCTCTCTGCCGCCGGGTCTCTGTGCTGCTGCCTCCCTCCCTCCCCAGGAGCCCTGGCGCTTGGCCCCTTCAGGCTCGGACTTCTTCTGGGGGGGGGGCTTCTCCCTTCCCCTCCGGCACCAGTGACTGTGTGGGGGGAGTCCGTGGAGGCGTCTGGCCCCCCTCTGTCCTCCTCTGGTTTCTTCTGCACTCCGAAACGGTTTTATCTTCCTGGGACTGCAAGAAGCAGGAACGGGAAAAGTTGAATGCTGGACTCCCGCATCTTTGTGAGAAACGGGGTGTGTGTGTGTCTGTGGCGGCGGAGGGTGTCCAGGCAGGCATCGCTATGAGCTCGGATGTGAACAGGGGCTGGGGTTAAGACAGGGGCGGGGGTGTTCCCCCTTCATGTCCTTATTTGTGTGCCCTGCCGTCTCCATGGAGGAGCTTTGCCACGAGCCGGTCGCTGACCCAGCCGCTGCCGCTTGCTAGACCACCTGGGCCCGGCGCAGTCTCTGGTTCCTTCCTCTGCTGGGCCTTGTCGGAAGCGGCAGTTTGGGCGCCCCACATCCTCTGCGCTCCCTGCGGCTGGGCTGCCTCCGAAGCGGTGCCCCGCCACCATCTCCCCACCCTGCTTATTTCTGGCATCCGCTTCCTGAACGTGAAGGCTGGGCCCTGTCCCTTTGGCACCCCTCGCAAGCCTAGCTGGGTTAGGGGGCCTGCCTATCTGTCCCCACTGGAATGGGGCTTGTGGAGAGGCACGCGGGTCAAGATGTGGGGGAGAGAGAGAGAGAGAGAGGGATGGGTGTTTGTCTTTTCCCTCCTCCTGGCCAGCACGCCACCTTTCTCCCGTCCGGCTTTTCCAAGCACAGCTCACGGAGTGCTCCTCTGGGTCCCCGATTCTCCCGTCACCCCTGCTGCTGCCCCTGCCCCGAGACAGCTCCTTGCTGCTCCTCTTGTGTAGCCAGCCTTCCTCCCACACACAATATGTTGAGCTCCATCACCTGCCTGCCTCCTCAGGTGTTTTGGAGGGGGCTTCACCGGAGCCGTCACACCCACGGGGAGAGAAAGAGCGCATGTCCTCCCCCCTCCCATAGCTATAGCTTTACAAATCAGCTGCTAGGGGAGGGGGGGTTTCGTTCTGTTTTCTGTTCTCTCCTGTTCAGCTGTGTCTGCTGGAGTTCCGGCTGGCCTCTTGCATGCCCGGCCGGTGGGGTGGAGAGCGAGTCTCCCGCCCATACAAAGAACTCTGCCTAAGAAGTTGGGGGAAGGCTCTGTTTAGATTTTTGTTAATGCCATGTTTACCTTTGTTATTTATTTCTTTTTCGGGAGGGGGAGTCTCCTGTTCTGTTGTCTGTCCCCCCCCCCCCCCACGGTCCTGGTGGGT
>NW_015165367.1:57435-59579 GCF_001447785.1 Gekko japonicus
CAGCCGGGGCACGCTGTTTACGCCCTGCGGTTAAGGTGGCAGACTTCGTCGCAAAGCAGAGCATAATCCAGACTCTACCGTTGATCTTTGTCTTTTTCTTCTTTAAATGCAAACATTCCCTCCGATGTACGACTGTGAAAATTGATTGTCCTCCATAAAGCGTGAGGGTTGGTTTTTTTTCCAGTTTGGGGCTGGCTGTGTGTTCTTTCCTCGCCCTGAACAGTAGAAAAGAGCACCGGCGCTTAGAAGGATCCTAGCCCGCCCCCCCCCCCCGGCCCTGTATTCGAATCTTCCGTGTGCTCTCTTCTAGTGCTGCGTCCAAATCCAAGCCAGTGATTCTGTATCTGCCACTTGCTAACGTCTACTGCTGAAGTCCCAAAGAGACTCCAGAGAGCTCCTCCCCTGCTGTTACAGACAGACTGACACGGCCACACATCTCGATCTGTCACATTCTAGCTGTACCAGAAGCAAATTTGTGCTTGTCGTTAAAGTGCTCTTGCCCTTCGCCGCCGCTAGAGGCAGACTAACCGGGCTTACCCATCTTAACTGGGCTGCCAGAAGTACAAGCTGGGTTTCGAAGCTCCGAGCTCAGGAGCGATGCTGCTTGGCTTGTGCCCAGGTCCCTGCTACTGGCAACGGGTGGCAGCCGGGCCAGGACTTTGGAGCCATGCACTGCTGACCTGGGCAAAGGGCGGTGAGGTTCTCTCTGGCTCCTCAGTGCTCCAAGAACATCAGAGAAGCCAATGTTGGATCAGGCCAATGGCCCATCCAGTCCAACACTCTGTGTCACACAGTGGCCAGAAATACCAGGTGCCCTCGGGAGGTCCACCAGTGGGGCCAGGAGGACACCAGGAGCCCTCCCACTCTTGCCCCCCCCCCAAGCACCAAGAAGACAGAGCATCCCTTGCCCCACACCGAAAGTCCCTATCTATACCTGGTGGCTCATAGTCACCAATGGACCTCTGCTCCATATGCTTATCTATATCCCTCTTGAAGCTGTCCATGCTTGTAGCCGCCGCCACCTCCTGTGGCACTGAATTCCATGTGTTCATCACTCTTGGGGTAAAGGAGGACTTCCTTTTATCTGTTCTAACCCGACTGCTCAGCAATTTCATGTAGTGCCCACGAGTCCCAGTATTGTGAGAAAGGGAGAAAAACACCTCTTTCTCTACCTGCCCCATCCCATGCATAATCTTATAAACCTCGATCATGTCACCCCTCAGCCATGTCTCCAAGTGTTCCAACCCTTTGATCATTCTAGTTGCCCTTTTCTGCACTTTTTCCCAATGCTATAATATCCTTTTTGAGGTGTGGTGACCAGAACTGTACACAGTCCTCCAAATGAGGACGTACCAGATTTATACAGGGGCATTATGATACTGGCTGATTTGTGTTCAATTCCTTTCCTAATAATCCCCAGCATAGCTCGACATTTTCATTGAGTTATCTACAACAACTCCAAGATCTCTCTCTTGGTCAGTCTCTGCCAGTTTGGATCCTGTATTTATAGTTAGGATTTTTGGCTCCAATGTGCATCACTTTACACTGTAGGCTGGGGGGGGGGCACCCAGTACGGCAAGAGCCCCGCCCTCCTCTGTTGGGGGTACGGGTGGGACAAGGTTTTTTTTTGGTCCTTAAAAGAAGCCAAAGGCCCTATCAGAGGGCGATAGCACTTCTCTGGGGGTGCCTGTGACCTCTGGATCAGAGCCAGCCGGGAGAGTGCCTACAGGGGGTGGCCCAAGGAGGGAGGGAGGCTAGGTTACCAGCTTCCAGGTGGGGCCTGGAGATCTGGCATTAGAACTGAACTCCAAGCGACAGAGATCAGTTCCCGTGGAGAAAACGGCTGCTTTGCAGGGTGGATTCTGTGTCATTATACCCTGTTGAGGTCGCTTCCCTCCTGCTTGGGTCCCCACTGTGGAGAAAGACTGTACTTTCCTAGGTAGAAGCTGCAGGTGGGGAGGAGATGGTAATCGGACGCTGTGGCGTTATGCACACTGCTGAGGTCCCGGCCCCCCTTTCCAGGTTCCACCCCCAAATCTCCAGGAATTTCCCAACCCGGAGTTGGCACCGGCCGGCGAACCTCCTGGCAGAGGCGCTGGCGGCCGGGGGCTCCACCCGCAGGGACGCCAGGAGTTGCCGATAGG
>NW_015165367.1:60850-79748 GCF_001447785.1 Gekko japonicus
TGAGGGCGGAGGGGGAGGTCAGGCGCTCTCTGGGTCTGGCTGCTTCCTGCTTGTGCTCCCCCCCCCCCCCCCCCCCGGAAGGGGGGCCTGGGGCCAAAAGGGGGGGGGAAGTGAGACTCCAGACTTGGGTTTCCACCAGGCTGAGGGCGGAGGGGGAGGTCAGGTGCTCTCTGGGTCTGGCTGCTTCCTGCTTGTGCTCCCCCCCCCCGCATGCGAAAGGTGGCCTTAGGTCACAAAGCCCTGCAGCTCTTTGTTCTTCTTCTCCTGTAGCTGGGCACCAAGTGCTCCCTCTAAGCCGTGGAGTCCTGTGAGCAACAATTCTACTCTGTGAACCTCCTGGCCTTAAAGCTGTGAGCCAGCGATTGGGCTGTTGCATCAGTGAATTTGCTCTGGAGCCCTCCTTCCTGAGCCAAGACAGAAACGCACTCACACTCCCTCAGCTTAGGGGGAACACCGCTGGGCACCTTGTTGGTCACGGGGCAGAGTTGGCATAAAGGTCTGCAACAGCAGCTGCTGCCTAAATTTGCTAATTTATTCCAGCTGAGCTGGATCTGTTTTTCGGGGTCCTCCTTGCAGGTCTTTTCAGCTTCCCCAGAGTGGGCCGGGTGTGAAGGCGGCAGCTGCTGCTGGATCGTGGGGTGGATTCATGTGCGGGGGTAGGGGATCTTCCCAGGGGTCAGGGACCCAGTGAACTGATTGGAGGACGCCAGGCAGAGCCCTGGAAAGATTGTCTCTGAGCATGCACAATGTGCAATTCTATCAGGTTACGAGACACACCAGCCCAATCTTGCTCGGTGCTCAGAGTTAGGGGGCTCAGGCCCCACCAGTCCACAACGTGGAATTTCACTTCTCGCTTGCACCAAGTGTCTCATGCTGTTCCTTTGCTAATCTGGAAAGGTGCCTCTCCCTCCCCCCTTCAGCCTGCCAGCAATGGCCGCTCCTTTCCGGCGTCTCTTGCTCTCCCTTTCCCCCAAGCATTCATGCTGGAGTCGTGGGTCCTGCTTGGTCTGACGGGCTCCCCCGAAGCCGGGGCCTGGCCACAAACCCTGTGTGCGCATGCGTGTCTAAGCATGTGCAGAGTGCCTGCATACAAAGTTAGTATCCGCAGCCACCCCCGCCCTCCTCTCTGGGTGCTGGACGTGCACTGCTGCCAGGCCGCTTCGGTTTCTGTTGCTACCGTTTTGTTTTCAGAATGTTGACCCCAATGGAGCTTTAGTCAAGAGGGCGGAGGGATTTCTTAGGCCAGGAGTCAGCAGAACTTGGTGCCCCCCCCAATCCATGGGCAGAGCACCCCTCCCCACTGATGGCCATGAACAGGGAGCCCGTTTGGTTCCAGCTGGGGTTGCCTAGGCAACGGCAGGCAAATCCCTCGCTCTCCTGTGGTGACGGTTTCCTCTTGCGTGCTCGCCTTTGACCCCAGAGCGCCACTTGCTCCTTTGTCCCCCTCCTCCTCCGTCCCTTGCAGGAGGCGGTCTTGGGGGTCTTCGGCCTGGCCTGGCCCAAAAGATCCACCCAGCGTGGCTGGCGATGCTCCCTCTAAGCTGTGGAGTCTTGTGAGCAAAAATTCTGCTTTGCGAGCTGCCGGCATTAAAGTTGTGAGCCAGCGATTGGACTGCTGCCTCAATCAGTTCGCTCCGGAGCCATCCGTCCTGAGCGGAGACAAAAAATGTGTGAGCTGGAGGCTAAAAGAACTGTGAGCTGGCTCACACGTCCTCACACTGGTGGCTGGTTCTCCGGCAGAGGGGACCAGTGTTCCCTCTAAACTGAGTTAGGGTGAGCCAGCTCACAGTTCTTTTAGCCTCCAGCTCACACATTTTTTGTCTCCGCTCAGGACGGATGGCTCCGGAGCGAACTGATTGAGGCAGCAGTCCAATCGCTGGCTCACAACTTTAATGCCGGCAGCTCGCAAAGCAGAATTTTTGCTCACAAGACTCCACAGCTTAGAGGACGCATTGGAGGGGACTCCTCCTGGGGCCAGTGTGGGTGCCTTTTCTGCACAGAGGGAGGGGCTCTGATCCTTCAGGGCCAAGTTCCAGCCTGCCCAAGCTCCCCCCCCCGCACCCCCAGCGCTTTCCCCCTGGGTCTCACTTTTTTGGGGGAGTCTGTTTGGGTTTCCCTGAGTCCTGTTAGGGAGGCGTCTTCTTGGCCATCTCAGTGGGTGTGGGGGGGCCTTATCCTTGCCTGGGTGGGTGGGGGGGCTTGCTGAGATCTGGACTCTCCAAAAGCCCCATCCGGGGCTGCCCTCACCAATCTAGCAGCATTTCCAGCATGGTTCTTGGGGGGGGGGGATTTCTTCTTGTGCAATAGTTGCTGGAAAACAACCTGAGTGAAACTGGAGCGGTTGTCGTCCCCCCCCTTTACTCTCCCCCTCACTTTGGCAGTGGCACAGGCTTGGGTTGGGGGGGGTGTTAAATGTGCCACCAGTCACAAGATCTGCCTCGTGGTAAGGGGGCGGGAGGCTGGCTTCCCAGGAGAGAAAGTGATCCATGTTTTCCAGGAAGACTTGGGCTGCCTTCGGTTCTTCCCGGAATTCCTGTAGGCCCCCCTTCCCCCCCCTCTGGGCAACTGATTGGAGCAATGATACCTGAGGGTTGGGGACGAAGCCGCCCTAGGTCAGTATTGTCTGTTTTGCTTAGGAGCTGTGTTCCCTCTAAGCTGAGTGAGTGTGAGCTAGCTCTCAGTTCTTTAGCCTCCAGCTCACACATTTTTTTCTTGGCTCAGGAAGGACGTGGCTCTAGAGCAAACTAATCTATGCAGCAGCCAAATCGTTGGCTCACAACTTTAATGCCCGGAGCTCACAAAGTAGAATTTTTGCTCACCAGACTCCACGGCTTAGAGGGAACATTAATCCTGCCCCACAGCAGCCGGGACCTTTTTAGCCTCCGGCTCACACATTTTCGTCTCGGCTCAGGAAGGAGGGCTCCAGAGCAAACCAATCTATGCAGCAGCCACATCAGCTCGCTCACCACTTTAAGGCCAGCAACTCACCAAGTAGAATTTTGGCTCACCAGACTCCACAGCTTAGAGGGAGCATCGCTCCAGAAGGGGATGCAGGGTCCCTGTCTTGGATCCGTTTGGCAGCCGTGAGGTCTTAATGCAGGCGGGGGGGGGGGGGGGTCCAAAACTTCATGTGTGTGTGTGTGTGTGGGAGCGGCTTTATTGCTTGTGCTGTCGTAGCTTCCCCACTCTCTCTCTCTCTCTGTGTGTGTGTGAACTGGGAGCCAGGAGGCCTGGGTCCCGTCGTGAACCACCGCCCCTCCCCCAGTTTGCCAGAGGCCCCCTCCCAAGTGAGAAAGAGAGACCACAAGGGGGGGGACCTCACCAGCAGAGCAGCTGGGCTGGGGTGGTGCGTAGTGCGAGGAGGAGCACACTGTCTTGTTGTCCTCGGGTGACCCTGCACGCCCGGTTTGGAGCGGATCCTGCCTCCTCGCTGCCGCCACTGGGACTAGATGTCCTTTTCGCTCCCTGGAACAGGACGCTCCATCCTCTTGACAAGGGAAGTGTGGCGAGGGGGGGGGCTGTCTTTTCCCTCCTCCTCTGCCCCCCCCCGCTTCTGCAGTGCCGATTGGCTGCAGCAGCTCTTCTTGGGGGGGGAGAGGGAGGAGGTTGGGGGCATCTCAGGGCAAGCTCCAGCCTGGATTGCAGAGCCTTCGCTTGGTGATGTTTCCGCTGGCTTTTTTTGGGGGGGGGGGCACAGAGCTGTCCTCCTGGGCTGCCCTGCTGCCTGTCCCCTCCCCAATTACCTGGGAGCAAACTGTTCTCTCTGCTCTCCCCTCGTGTATACTTTTTTAAAAAATCCCCCCCTTGCAACTCCCATGCATCCCCTCACCCCACCCCCAGTGCCCCGATTACTGTCAGTCTTCCAAGACTTTTATTTTCTGTGCGTCCTGACCCTGTTTCTCAGGGGTCTTCGCTCTGGCATTGCACAGTGGTGTGTGCCTCTGAGCGCGTGCAGAGTCACTGCCTTTGCAGAGGGCATCGAAGGCTGGGTTGCGAACCACCAGTTGGTGGCTGACGATTTCCCGCTATTATAAATGAACTGCAGATGACAGAGCTCTGTCTCTCCCCCCCCCCCGACAACGGCTGTTTTGGAAGGGCGTCTGTTTTGGAAGGGTGTCGTGCCCTGCTGTGGCCCCCCTCTGGAGCCCTCCCTCCTCAGACTCTGCCCCCCAAATCTCCAGCTGTTTTCCATCCCGGAGGTGGCAACCGCAATCGAAGGTCGGGGAGGGGTGGGCCTGCCGCTGTGCTCTGCTTTGCAAGGTGGGCTTTGTAACCTTGTGCACTGGGAGTGTTGGGGGGTGGGATCCACTGTGCGGTTTGGTGGGGTGGCTCTTGGGTTAAGGTTTGCTCAGCTCCGCAGCCGGACATCTGAAGGCTTTACAGGGGTGGAACTCTGAGCACATGCAGAGTGCCGGCAGGGCTTGTTTTGATTTAATTTTTAAAATTATTTTCTCTAAAAAAAAAGGTGGGAAGAAAGGGAGGAAGAAGGGGTAGGGAGGAAATATGGATTCATCAGGAACTCTCGGTCTGGGGCAAGGGATGCTCTGTCATCTCGGTGCTGGGGGGGGGCAACAGTGGGAGGGCTTCTAGGGCCCTGGCCCCACTGCTGGACCTCCTGACGGTACCTGGTATTTCTGGCAAACTGTGTGACACAGAGTGTTGGACTGGAGGGGCCATTGGCCTGATCCAACATTGGCTTCTCTTATGTTCGTATGTTCTTATGAATTAGATAAGCATATTGAGCAGAGGTCCATCAGTGGCTATTAGCCACAAGGTATAGATAGGAGCTCTCGATCTGGGCCAAGGAATGCTCTGTATTCTTGGTGCTTGGTGGTGGCAATGGTGGGAGGGCTTCTAGTGTCCTGGCCCCACTGGTGGACCTCCTGAGGGCACCTGGTATTTCTGGCCAGTGTGTGACACACGAGTGTTGGACTGGATGTGCCATTGGCCTGATCCAACACTGGTTTCTCTTATGTTCTCTTATGTTCTTAAATATTTATGAGTTGTTACATACTTCAAGTACCTAGCAGTGCTTATTTATGTCAAAGTCCTGGCACATTTTAATTTTGGAAATTCTGCATGCAACCCTTCCCCTCTCGCGTTCTGTTCCCGGTCTGTTCACACCCTCCCCCCCCCACTCCCTCCCCAAGCATGCTGCTTATTCGTCCACGGAAGGAGCCACAGAGTAGGTGAGTCTGGAGTTCTCCCAGCCTGGCCCCCCCCCCAGTGGCCACTTCCTCACCGAGGTGAGCACAGCCTGGGGGTGTCCATGGATCTGTGAGGTGCCTGGTCCTCTCTCTGTCCCTGGGAATGAACCCCCCCTCCTCTCTCGTCCCCCCCTCCCCTCCCCTCCAGGCCATGGTGGCATGTTACCCCGGCAACGGCATGGGTTATGTGCGGCACGTGGACAACCCCAGCGGGGACGGGCGCTGCGTCACCTGCATTTATTACCTAAACCGGCACTGGGATAGCAAGGTAGGTGGTGGGGTCTGGAGAAGACTCCTTTGCCCTGATCGCCCCTCCCCCCCCCCACGAGTCTCATGCATGGCCCCAGCGTTTCCCCACTGGTGCAAGAGCGCCTCCCCCCTCCACCTTCTCTCCCCTCCTCGCCAGCCTTCGGGGGTTTGTTCAGGACTCCTGGGTTAGATTGTCAAGTTCGGCAGACGTCAGTCCAGGATGCCTGGGAGCTGTGGCCGGTACCCGGGCGGCCCCCGATTGAGGGACTCCGGGACTGTTTGCGGGGAGAAGAAGTCGGACCAGAGTGCGGGACATTCAAGGCACTGACAAAAAAAATCAGTGTGGGCTCCTGAACATATGCAGAGTGCCGTTCTTTCAGCACGTCCCCCGCACTGGTCATGGGGGAGGGTTTCCAGCACAGACGTGTGGGTTGAGCCACCAACCGGGGGCTTTGAGGCAGGACTCCTGGGTTTTGCTGGCAGCTGCAGGTGAGGAATGGAATTTGAGGGGATGCCTGGAAGAAGGCAGGCGGGACCCCTTTGAGCTCTGGGCCCCACCGCTCCTGATTTCTGGACTTGGGTTGGAGCGTTGCCCTGTGGCGATGCCTCTGTGTGAACCAGCTGGCACAGGTTTGGCCGGGGAGACACTGGGGTTGTGGGTCTGGTTGGGTCGTTTCTCTTGCTCTTCTTGTTTTTTTTAAAAAAATAAGTTCTCATGTATATATCTAATTCTAAACAGTCCCTCTATGTGCAGATACTTATTTCCACAGATAAGGGGGCATGTTTCCCCCCAACAGGGTTTTTTACAGACTCAGGGGACTCTATGACTCTGCAAAAAGATCCAAAAAGTTTTTTTCAAAAGCCTCAGGGAGGGTTGAATCCCCCCATACCTTTTCAAATGGGCTCCGCAGGGATCTACTCAAGGCCCCCACCACATCGTCAGTGAGAGATAGTGGGGGGGGGGAGAGGAAGCAAAAAGCAGAACTGGAGTGCGGATTGGGGAGGATTCCACCAGCAGTATGAATGGCTAAATAGCAAGGGGTTTGGAGCCAGGCCTGGGACGACGGTTGCCCACTCAAGGTTGGGAAATTCCTGGAGATTCTGTGGTGAAGTCTGAAGAGTGCAAAGTTTAGAGAGGGGAGAAGCCTCAGCTGGATATAATGCCACCCATGTTCTCCAGGGGGACAGCTCTCTGTTGTCTGGAGTTCAGTTGTAATTCTGGGGGTTCTCCAGGTCCCACCTGGAGGCTGGCAAACCTAGGCCTGAGCACCCTCTGGGTGACTTGATACCACCTGACTTGCATGCTTCAACTAGGCCTGGCTGCTTGCTCCTGTTCAACAGCGGCAACCCTACGAAAGTCAGTGTAGTATAATGGTCAGAGTTTGCAAGACCCAGGTTTAGATCCCCATCTTGCTGGGTGATTCTGGACCAGTCACATACTTTCAACCTAACCTACCTCATAGGGTTGTTGTGTAGATAACAAAGAGAAGAGAATAATGTAAACTGCTCTAGTCCCCACTGTGGAGAAGAAGCAGAGGATGTGGGGGGGGGATGGGATATAGCCGCTCCTGCAAGTTCCTTGCGGGTCCCCACTTGTTTGATTCTAACAACAACCCTGCGAGGTAGGGAGACATACACCCAAAGCCCACAAGCTGGCTGAGGCCTTCCACCATCAACCTCCCCCCACCCCATGATGGCTTTCTGTGATTTGAACCTGGGGGAGTTCAGTCTGAGGGCGCGAGCATGGCTAGAGGGGAATGGAGGGTGAATCCCCCAGGCCTCCAAAGCCACCGGGGACGGGTCGTGGCTCAGAGCAGCTGCTTGTCACGCAGAAGGTCCCAGGCTCTGCCTCCAGCTAGAAGGACCAGGCAGGAGGTGATGTGGACGAGCGCTCTCTGCCTGAAGCCCTGGAGAGCGGCTGCCAACCTGAGTAGACGAGGCCGACCTTGACGGACCAACCAAGGGTCTGAGAAGAAGAAGAAGAAGAGAAGAGATTGGACTTACACCCCATGGCCCTTCACTCGGAGCCTCAGAGCGGCTTACAAACCCCTTCCCCTCCCCACAACAGACACCCTGTGAGGTGGGTGGGGCTGAGAGAGCGCTGACAGAAACTGCCTTTGAGAAACAGCTCTGAGAGAACTTGTGACTGACCCAAGGTCACCCAGCTGGCTGCAAGTGGAGGAATCAAACCCGGTTCTCCCAGACCGGAGTCCGCGCACTTAACCACTGCACCAAACTGGCAGCTTCATGTATGTTCAAGGTTCAGCCCCTCCCCTTCCACAAGAGCGACTAGTGCTTGGGGCATTACCCTGAATTCCCTCTCACATTTCCATCCGCAGCATCACAGCTCTGTAGGACACCCTCTGTGGGGGAGAGCGCTGCCCCCCCGCCTTGGTGAGTTCAGGGTTCTGTGCCGACAGACCCGCCTGCTGAAGAGCCTTGTTTCCACCCCTCTTCCAGGTTCACGGTGGGATCCTGCAAATCTACCCCGAAGGGCGGCAGGTTGTCGCCAACATCGAGCCCATCTTCGACCGGCTGCTCCTCTTCTGGTCGGACCGGCGCAACCCCCATGAAGTGAAGCCGGCCTACGCCACGAGGTGAGGGCTGCCTCTCCGACTTGGGGCAGGGCGGGGGCCGATTTGGATCAGGGCCGTGGCGAGCGAGGAGGAAGGGGCTGTGGCCTTCTGTTGGGATTCTTTGATTCAGGGCCGATGGTCGTATTGCAAACACAAGAGCCACATTAGTAAAAGAAAAATATCTTTACTATAAAAACAAAATAAAACATGGGTATGGTACTTTGGATAAAAGAAATAAAATAAAAAAGGTCACATACTTGCAGTTACTCTCAGTAATAAATGCTACATCTTTCTATCTGTCTTGGCTTCTAGAAAGAGAACTAACACTTTGGTTCACACAAAGGGCCATGTGAATACATGAATGCTAGATCAAAGCATTTCCACAAACAAGTTGTTAGTTGACCAATACAAAGGCTACAGGTCACTTCATTAGGGTAAACAACTCCCACAAACGTTCCCTGTAGAGTACATTATGTAATGTAACATCGTGTTTCCTAACAAACAACATTTAACTCTGTAATGACTGGAGTGTAAGCAACTTGCAGTTCCAACACCTTCCCCTGCACCATTTCCCTGACCTGAAATGGCCGGGAGGGGGCTGTTTCCTCTGTTCGGGAAACAGATGTGCAGTCTGTCGGAGGATGTAGTGGAACAAATTTAGAGCCTGGTGGCACCTTTAAGACCCACAAAGGTTTATTCCAGGTATGGGCTTTCGTGTGCAAGGCACGCTTTTTATACTATGTATATATTTATAGAGTAGTGATAGCCATAGGTGCAGACAGCTTTAAAAGGGAAACAGGCAGGTTTGTGGAGGAGAGGTAAATCAGTGGCTACTAGCCATGGGGATTAAAGGGAACATCCCTGTTCAGAGGCAGTCAACCTCTGAATCCCAGAGCCAGGAGGCAACATCAGGGGAAGGCCTCGGCCTCTTTGCCCTCTTGTTGGCCCTCCAGAGGAACTGGCTGGCCCCTGTGTGAGGCAGGAGGCTGGACTGAATGGACCACTAGTCTGATGCAACAGGGCTCTTCTCATGTTCTTGTGAAGGCCTCGGCCTCTCTGCCCTGTTGCTGGCCCTCCAGGGGAACTGGCTGGCCCCTGTGGGAGACGGGATGCTGGACTAGATGGACCCTCACTGGTCTGATCCCGCAGGGCTCCTCTGGTGTCCTTATATCAGGGGAAGGCCTCGGCCTCTCTGCCCTGTTGCTGGCCCTCCAGGGGAACTGGCTGGCCCCTGTGGGAGACGGGATGCTGGACTAGATGGACCCTCACTGGTCTGATCCCGCAGGGCTCTTCTGATAATCGTATGTCCCGAACAGGGCAAAGAGTGCCCCCTGAGCCTCTTTCAGGTTGGGGAAAAAATCCAAAGGGGGGCTCAAGCCCCCTCTCCCCACCCACCCCGGTCCTGATTCAGATTCCGCCCCCATACACCCAAGAATTGGGTTCTGAGCACAGAATTCGCAGCGTGTGTCCAATCACTAGGACCTGGGTTTGGCACCCAGAGGGAGACCCCAAATGGAACTCTGCTCCTTAACCTGGGGTCCAGTCTGCCCGGGGTGTGTGTGTCTCTTGCAGAAGTGGATGCAGAGCCAATCCCCCCCCCCCCCCGCGCGCCCCCCCCCACGGATTACACCCCCACAACTGCTCCTTGGCACCTTACTCTGAAGAAGGCTGCATCTGCCCCGGCTTCTGCCCACCTCTTGCCTCTTTCTTCTGCAGGTACGCCATCACGGTCTGGTATTTTGACGCCAAAGAGCGGGCAGAAGCCAAAGGGAGACACCGGATGGGTACGTGAACGGGGTGGTGGTGGTGGGTGGGTTGGGGACTTTCCCGTCCAGGCTGGGCTTGGTCCTGCTGACGTGAAGGGCAGGGATCCATAGATTTGTGTTTCTGAGTGCCTCTCCCCTTTCGGCCAGCCCCCAGAAGGTAGCTGGATCTTGAAATTCATTAATTTACTTTATTTCTTTCCCCCCAGTGGAGATCCAAAGGGGCTTGCATTTTCTCTCCTCTCCACCATTTTATCCTCACAACCACCCTGTGAGGTAGGTTAGGCTTGAGAGCAGTGTTCCCTCTAAGCTGAGTTAGTGTGAGCTAGCTCAGTTTTCTAGCCTCCGGCTCACACTTTTTTTGTCTGAGCTCAGGAAGGATGTGGCTCCAGAGCAAGCTAATTTATGCCATAGCCAAATCGCTCGCTCACAACTTTAATGCCAGTGGCAGCTCACAAAGTAGAATGTTTGCTCACAAGACTCCACAGCTTAGAGGGAGCCTTGCTTGAGTTGAGTGTGTGTGACTGGCCCAAGGTCACCCAAACGGCTTCCATGGCACGTGGGGATTCGAACCTGGGTTTCCCCAGATCCTAGGCCAGTGGTGTCAAACATAAGGCCCGAGGGCCAGAGCTCTTACCCGGCCTGCGAGCGACTGGTATGTATGGAAATGTAAGGTGCTCCCCCTATTATGGTATCCTTTGGGGGGGAAACCTAGTCTTGCACATGATTAAATATGTTTATTCGGGCTTTTGTGGGCTCCCCAGTAAATCAGTTGCTTTCACTGCTAGAAGTCGTTTGCAGTTTGGTGTAGTGGTTAGGAGCGCGGACTGTAATCTGGGAGAACCAGGTTTGATTCCCCACTCCTCCACTTGCAGTTGCTGGCGTGACCTTGGGTCAGTCACAAGTTCTCTCAGAGCTGTTCTCTCAAGAGCAGTCCTCCAAAGAGCTCTCTCAGCCCCACCTGCCTCACAGGGTGTCTGTTGTGGGGAGGGGAAGGGAGTTTCTAAGCCGCTCTGAGACTCTGAGTGAAGGGCTTGGTATAAATCCAATCTCCTCTTCTTCTTTTGTTTGTATTTTGAGTAAAAACTACTATTGTTAATTGGCTTTGCCTGGGTCCTTTATAAGGGTTATATCTCTGGTACCCGGCATCACATTTTATGGCACGCTGGGCCTGGCCCGACAAAGTGACATTTATCTCAGATCCGGCCCTTGTAACACATGAGTTTGACACCTCTGTCTTAGGGCAGTGCTTTAACCAGTACACCACACTGTCTCTAAGTAAAGGCTCTGGAGTCCCCTGGCTGGGACTTCCTGGGCAGCTTGAGTCCCGTGCAGTTTACCTTGTTATCCCTGAGCTCATTTGGTTGGTTGGGCAGATTGTTCTAAAGATCTTTTGATCTTTGAGTCGCATTGTGACCGCTTCCCTCCCCCCACAACACGGGTCCTCCGCGTGGCTTGAAAAAGGACCTGGGAAATGGCGAATTAGTTTAAAAACCCGGAGAAGCCACGGGCGCCCTCTTCAGGCCAGTCCCCACGATGCAAAGTCCTCGTGAGCCAGAGGTGCTCTTTGCTCCTTTGGGCGCCTTTTGAGTCGCCATTATTCCTGCGCACCGGGAGCAAACAGCGGCTCCAACGGGGAGGCCTTTTCAGCTGGTAAGAATGGTGCTGGGTGTGCACTGCGGCATGTGACTCTCCGTCTCTGTATGTGCCATGCTCAAAATCAGAATGCGGTGCAGGGAAGAAGAGAACTCCTGGCACGTATGTAACGCACTGTCCTGGTGCCACCCAGAGAATTGGCCTGGTCCCTGAGGGGGGGGAGGTTGGAGGTTGCAGCTCACCAAGTTTTGCCCCACAAGGCTGCCTTCAAGACAGCAGAAGGTGTGGGGGTACGCTGCAGGTCATCCTCCACAGGATGCAAGGCAAAACCATGTCTCTCTGAACATAAGAACATAAGAGAAGCCAATGTTGGATCAGGCCAATGGCCCATCTAGGCCAACACTCTGTCACACAGTGGCCAGAAATACCAGGTGCCATCAGGAGGTCCAGCAGTGGGGCCAGGACATTAGAAGCCCTCCCACTGTTGACCCCCTACCCCCAAGCACCAAGAATACAGAGCATCCCTTGCCCCAGACTGAGAGTCCCTATCTGTACCTTGTGGCTAATAGCCACTGATGGACCTCTGCTCCAGATGTTTATTCAATTCCCTCTTGAAGCCGTCCATGCTTGTAGCCGCCACCACCTCCTGTGGCAGTGAGTTCCATGTGTTAATCACTTTTTGGGGGAAGAAGGACTTCCTTTGATCTGTCCTAACCCGACCGCTCAGCAATTTCATGGAGTGCCCACAAGGAGTTCTTGTATTGTGAGAAAGGGAGAAAAGGACTTCTTTCTCAACCTGCTCCATCCCATGCATAATCTTTTCAACCTCGATCATGTCACCCCTCAGTCGTCGTTTCTCCAAGCTAAAGAGCCCTAAGCGTTTTAACCCTTTTGTCATAGGGGAAAGTGTTCCAACCCTTTTATCATTCGAGTTGCCCTTTTCTGCACTTTCCCCGATGCTGAAAAATCCTTTTTGAGGTGTGGTGATCAGAACTGTACACAGTCCTCCAAATGTGTACAGTTCTGGTCACCACACCTCTGCAGGCACAAGGACTCCCAGTTACGGTGCCAGAGGCTCTGGCATTCAGGTGCACTCTTCTCGGGAGGCACAGAGACCTCGGGACAAGGTGTGCCCACATTCTCCTTTCTTCACTCCTGAGCCGGGAGCTCCTTTCCCAACCGAGAGAGGACAGAGTCAGCGAGAAAAAAGACCTTGCAGGCGGCAGGTTCCTGCCTAGCTTCAAAGGGTAGGGGGTGGAGGCGGGGGGAGGAGGAGAGGGTGACCCCGCCCTGTTCTCGTGGCTGCCCAGGCCACCTGCCAATGAGTTTACCTTTGGAACAGTGGGAAATCTGCCCGTTTTGACCTCCGGAAGGCACGCATGAGGAACATTCCTTCTCGGAGAGTTCTCAGCACAAGGTGTGCATTGTTTAAAAGCAAAGGAGCGTTACGGACTTTAAAGGGGTGCTTATTCCTATCCCAAATGTATGTAAATGACATTCACTTGTGAGGGCTGGCATGTGGTCGTGGCTAGAGGCAGGGCTGTCGAACTCATTTGCTACGGGGGCCGGATCTGACATACATGAGACCTTATTGGGATGGGCCCTGTGTGTCATAAAATGTAATGAACATAAGAACATAAGAACAGAAAAGAAGCCCATGTTGGGTCAGGCCAATGGCCCATCCAGCCCAACACTCAATCTCTATTTCCTGAAAGGTGCACTTCATTCATTGGCTTTAATGAGCATAGGGCTTAACATAAGAGATGCCAATGTTGGATCAGGCCAATGGCCCATCCAGTCCAACACTCTGTATCACACAGTGGCCAGAAATACCAGGGGCCCTCAGGAGGTCCAGCAGTGGGGCCAGGACACTAGAAGCCCTCCCACTGTTCACCCCCCCAAGCACCAAGAATACAGAGCATCCCTTGCCCCAGACCAAGAGTTCCTATAAGAACATAAGAGAAGCCAGTGTTGGATCAGGCCGATGGCCCACCCAGTCCAACACTCTGTCACACAGTGGCCAAAAATACCAGGTGCCCTCAGGAGGTCCAGCAGTGGGGCCAGGACACTGGGAGCCCTCCCACTGTTGCCCCCACCCTCCAAGCACCATGAATACAGAGCATCCCTTGCCCCAGACCGAGAGCTCCTATCTATACCTTGTGGCTAATAGCCACCGATGGACCTCTGCTCCATATGCTTATCTAATCCCCTCTTGAAGCCGTCCATGCTTGTAGCCACCGCCACCTCCTGTGGCAGTGGATTCCAAGTGTTCATCACTCTTTGGGTGTAGAAGTACTTCCTTTTTTCTGTTCTAACCTGACCGCTCAGCAATTTCATGGAGTGCCCACGAGTTCTCGTCTTGTGTGAAAGGGAGAAAAGTACTTCTTTCTCTACCTGCTCTATCCCATGCATCATCTTGTAAACCTCAATCACGTCACCCCTCAGCCGTCGTTTCTCCAAGCTAAAGAGCCCCCAGCGCTTCAGCCTTTCTTCATAGGGAAAGTGTTCCAACCCTTTGCCAGGTAACAGAGATATATCCTTTATAAAGGACACAGACAAACAAAATTAAAGATTTTTTTCTTAAACTTTAAATAACACATTTCCAGTGAGTTCGACACCCCTGACTGAGTGTCCGACCGAGATCTGGGAGGACCCAGGTTCGAATCCCAACTCTTCCCTGAAAGTCTGCTGGGTGACCTTGGGCCGGTCACACCCTCTCAGCCTAACTGCTGGAGACAAGTCCAGGAGCACCTCTGAGAGACCAGCCAGGTTTTTTTGGGTACAAACTTTTGAGAGTCAAGAGTATTTAATGCAGGAAGCTTTGACTTTCGAAAGTTTAGACCCAGAATCTCTGGTTGGACTCTGGGCTGCTCTGGGGCGCCTATCTTGCTGTTCCCCTGAGGACTAACATGCCTGCCCCCTGGAACTTCTCTCAGCCTGACGTACCTCACAGGGCTGTTGTGAGGATAAAATGGATTATTTATTGTCTGATTTATACCCCGCCCTCCCTGCAAGCAGGCTCAGGGCGGATCAGAATCCGTGATAGAAGAAGAAGAATTGATTGGATTATTTATTGTCTGATTTATACCCGGCCCATCACTTGGAGTCTCAGAGCGGTTTACAAACTCCTTTCCCTTCCCCTCCCCACAGCAGACACCCTGGGAGGCAGGTGGGGGTGAGAGAGCTCTTTCCAGAATTGTCCTTGAGAGAACAGCTCTGACAGAACTATGGCTTGCCCCAGGTCATCCAGCAGGTACAAGTGGAGGAGTGGGGGAATCAAACCCAGCTCTCCCCAGATTAGAGTCTGCGCACTTAACCACGACACCAACCCGGCTCTTGATAGTTTAGTCCCAAAATGATGAGGAGCAGTGGAAAACCTCTGAGCATGGGCAGACTGCAACCCCCACCCCACCCAGTGGGCGTGAAGTGACCCCCCTCTGGTCTTCTCTCCTGCAGCAGCTGCCCAGAAGGACGATGCGCCTCCGGCCACGCAGACCAACGGCCCCACCTGACAGGAAGCGGGAAGACGTTGTGGAGACCGGACCGCCAGAGACGCTTGGCTCTCTCTGGCCATTTCAAGCCGCCTGTTGCTGCTGCTGCCGCCGCTACCACCACCTGCGTCTGCTGCTCCGAACCCCGGCCAGGTGCAGTGGGCGGGCTCATAGTCCCGGCCCAAGAAGAGAAGGGGGCGCCTAGGGCGAGCTGGGCCCGCAGGAGAAAGAAAGGGGATGCGTTGTGCGTGGGCCTTGCATCCGTAGGAGCAGCCCCTCTGCTGGGGTCCCTTTTGCTTCCTTGTTTCAACGCGGGGGGGGGGGCCCTTCCCTGCTCAAGGCCTTGTCCGTAGATGCCCCCCCATGGCAGGGGCTTTTCGGTTTACCCCAGCCTGCTTAGCCTGCTCACGTCGATCCATCAGCCAGTCGAGAGGGAGAGAAAAGAGCAGGGAAGCCCATGAGGACGGAGGGGAGGGGAGTGAGGGGGAAGGAGCCGCTGAAGGGGCTCGTGGAGGAGACAGAATAAACATTACCTCATGGAAATGGCTTCCGCTTGCCCATTTGTGTGTGTGTGTGTGTGAGACACGATAGATGTTTATAAAATTACTAGGAGTAAAGTCCGTTGTGGGAAGAAATACAACGGACTCTAGAAGGAGGCTCCAGGTGAGTGTCCCGGCCATGGGTGGTGGGGTGGCGGAGGGAGGGGAAAATAGGGAGGCAAGCAATGTTTTATCTCCTGCTTAACTATAAGGCAGGGCTGTCACGAGTCATTTCGCTGCCCTGAGTGGGTAGTATGAGAGGAGAGCTGCATGGTAACTGGTATGGTTCCCTCCAATGCTCCCTCTACACTGTGGAGTCTGGAGATCAGTTGTAATTCAGAGTAAGGTCCAGGCCTTCCCTTTCCTCCCCCAACGCCTTTCAGTTCCAAAGCTGCTTCCCGTTTAACACTTTAACTGATTAACAGTTTAACTGACTGCCTGCTAATGCCCCACAGCCTCTTGGGACTCCCCGCTTGGAAGTTGTAGTTCTAATTCCCGTTGCTGTGTTTGCAGTAAGGCCAGCTGAGAACTATAACTCCCAAGGTGCAATGCGCCAAAAGTGGGGGTGTAAGAATGGAGGAGCCGGCAGGACGGGCCAATAGGACACCGAGGCAGCTTCCCCAGTGGCCAATTGGAAAGTAGGTGAGTCGTCGCCAGCACGGCTTGCTATATATATATGAGTAGGTGAGTCGTCGCCAGCACGGCTTGCGCTCTCTCTCTCTATATATATGTGTATATATATATGTATGGAGAGAGTGGAAAGGGAGAAGTTGGTCTCCCTTTCCCATAATACCAGAACCGCCCCCCAGGGTCATCCACTAAGGGAGGGGGGGAGATTCAGGACAGGCAAAAGGACTTCTTCACACAGTGCGCAGTTAAACTGTGGAACTCATTGCCAAGGGATGCAGGTAGGGGAAGACAAGGGCTGGGCCTTCGGTCTGATCCAGCGGGGCTCCTCTGATGTTCTTATGACTCCGGGGGGGGGGTCAACTCTGAGGGTGGGTGGGCGTGTCCCTTTGAGTTTTGGAACCAGAGCAGGTGAGACGTGGGAGGCCAGGCCTCCTGGTGTCTTTTTGTAGCTACAGGGGTCCCTAATTTGGGCGGGCTGACCTCCCCCAATGTCCTCTTTCACTCGAGTGTTCCCAGTCCTGATGAGCCCACTCCGCAGCAGGGTTTTGTTTAAAACTGGGCCGCCCCTCTCCATGGCCCCTGGCCGAGGGAACAAGCAGGCTTCTCCTCAGAAGTGGCATGTAACATCTGGTTGCCGTGTGAATGAAGAACATCTGAAGAGCTGCACCTTCCTGGTTTGATGCAGAGAAACTAAACCCCCCCCCCCCACACATGCATGCATGGAGGTGCCCCAATCGGCAGGAGGACGAGGCTCAGATCTGCACAGGTTAAGTACTGCAGCTGATGTAGGCAGATCTCTGCACACAGTGAAATTTAGGGGTGGTGGGGGGCAGTGTTCCCTCCAAGCTGAGTGAGTGTGGGCCAGCTCACAGTTTTTTAGCCTCCGGCTCACATTTTTGGCTCGGGAAGGGAGGGGGCTCCAGAGCAAACTTAATTGATGCAGCAGCCAAATCGCTCGCTCACCACTTTCATGCCCGTAGTAGCTCACAAAGTAGATTTTTTTGCCCACAAGACTCCACGGCTTAGAGGGAGCATTGGGTGTGAGTGTGTGGAGAGTCCTGTTGGTGCTTGTTGTTGTGGTTCAGTCGCACAGTCAAGTCCGACTCTTCGCTACCCCATGGACCAGATCACGCCAGGCCCTCCTGTCTTCCGCCGTCCTCCGGAGTTTGCTCAGTTTCATGTCCGTTGCCTCGATAACACTGTCCAACCATCTCATCCTCTGCCATCCCCTTCTTCTTTGACCTTCAGTCTTTCCCAGCATCAGGGTCTTCTTCTCCAGCGAGGGCTCCCTTTTCATTGGGTGGCCAAAGGATTTGAGCTTCAGCTTCAGTCTATGGCCTTCCAGGGAACAGTCAGGGTCGATTTCTTCTGTTGTTCAGTCGCACGGTCGAGTCCGACTCTTCGCAACCCCATGGACCAGCTCCCACCAGGCCCTCCTGTCTTCCGCCGTCCTCTGAAGTTTGCTCAACTTCATGCTCGTTGCATCGATAACACTGTCTAACCATCTCAATCCTTTGCCGTCCCCGTCTTCTTTGGCCTTCAGTCTTTCCCAGCATCAGGGTCTTCTTCTCCAGTGAGTGCTCCCTTCTCATTTGGTGGCCAAAGTATTTGAGCTTCAGTTTCATTATCTGGCCTTCCAGGGAACAGTCAGGGTTGATTTCCTTTAGGACTGACTGATTCGTGCCACAGAGACTCTTAAAGGCCCAGATCCACACTTGCGCTTTTTCTCAGGTGGCAGGAGCCTAACGGATGCTGAGAGTGGACCGCGAGCCACACTGTCATGGGCCTAGAGGGAGCGGCACACGCTATTCAGCTACAGCGGGTGGGATTGCAGAGGCCGGGAGGGATGCGGGAACTGGAACAGGCCACCAGGTGGCTCCACGGGGCTGTCTTGCAGGGAGGAGGCCCCTTGCAGAGTGTCTTTGCAAAGGCCTCTTTGCCTCCCTGGCAAGCGGAGAAGGGGAAACTCACACTGTTGGGTGGGGAAAGGGCCTGATTTGACAGCATACAGTTCTGGCCCCCGTATCTCCAAGAGGACATTGCAAAGCTGGGAAAAGTACGGGGCGGGGGGGCCGGGACACGGCCAAGATGATTAGCAGATTGGAGCCCCTTCCCTAAGAGGAAAGGCTGGAGTCTGGGACTTTTCAGTTTAGAAAAGAGACGACTGGGGGAGGGGGGACACACATGATAACGGTTTACATGCATGGAGTGGAGAGAGCTGACCAAAAGAACTTTTTCTTTTTCTCCCAAAGTTCTGGAACTTTTTCTTTTTCTCCCAAAGTTCTGGAACTTTTTCTTTTTCTCCCAAAGTTCTGGAACTCGAGGGCATTCGATGAAGCTGACGGGCAGTAGGTTCAGGATGGACAAAAGGAAACACTGCTTTACACAGAGGGTGATTAAAATGTGGAATTCGCTGCCAGAGGATGTTGCGATGGCCACAGGCATAAACAGATTTAAATGGGGATTGGATAGATTTCATGGCTACCGCCCATGGCGACTAATCTTCTGAATCCCACAGACAGGAGGCAGCATCAGGGAAAGGCCTCGGCTGCTCTGCCCCGTGGCTGGCCCTCCAGAGGAACTGGTTGAGACAGGAGACGGGAAGCTGGACTGGAGGGACCCTCCGTGGTGTGACCCAGCAGGGCTCTTCTGGTGTCCTTATCAGGGGAAGGCCTCGGCCTCTCTGCCCTGTGGCTGGCCCTCCAGAGGGACTGGCTGGCCCCTGTGTGAGATGGGAGGCTGCACTGGAGGGACCCTCCCTGGTGTGACCCAGCAGGGCTCTTCTGGTGTCCTTATCAGGGGAAGGCCTCGGCCTCTCTGCCCTGTGGCTGGACCTCCAGCGGGACT
>NW_015165367.1:79942-96324 GCF_001447785.1 Gekko japonicus
GGCTCTTCCGATGCTCCTGTGACTGTCCTCTCCCCCAGGCCTCTGCCTAGTTTGATGCCAGCCCTGGCCAACGTACGTGTGAAGCACTCGTAAGAATGCCTTTTGACCATGTGCAGAGTGTGTGCCCCTCACCAATCCCAAAGCACAGCCAGCTGACACCGAGGTGAGTTTTAAGGCATTGGGGGGGGGGGGGTCACATACCACTGGCGTTTCTGTTCTTCTGTTTGTCCACGACAGCCTCATTGGAGAGCTCATCCGGACCCTCAACACCCGTCCGATCCCCCTCTTCTTTTGCCTGCACGCTGTCTACCACATTTGGTTGTCTAGAGCCACCATTTCTGGCATGGCTCAAATGGGGATGTGTTTGGTACAAGCCCCTGCTTGCTTTTGTGCCATATGCCAAGTGTGCCAGGCCCAGGGGCTTGGGGATTCTCCCTCATCACATGCTGACGGGTTAATTTCAGAAGCCAGAGAGGAACAGCTGGGTCAAGTCTCCTCTGGTTGGGAGTCAGAGGAGAGGGGGCCTGTAGCCTGCAGACCAGTATTCCCCCTAAGCTGAGTGAGCGTGAGCCAGCTCACAGTTTTTTAGCCTCTGGTGCACACATTTTTGTCCTGGCTCAGGAAGGGATGGGGCTCCAGCGCAAGCTGATCTTACGCCGCAGCCAAGTCGCTCGCTCACAACTTTAAGGCCAGGAGCTCGCAAAGTAGGATTTCGGCTCACCAGACTCCACAGTGTAGAGGGAGGCGTTGGGCTGCAGACTGACGACGTGGACAGACCCCGAGTGAGAAGCAGGCCCCACCCAGGGTGCCCCAGCCTAGCCCAGTCTCCTCGGATCTCGGAAGCTAAGCAAGGTGGGCCCCGGTTGTTAGTGCTTGGGTGGGAGACCACCAAGGAAGCTCCCTCTAAGCCGTGGAGTCTTGTGAGCTCCGGGCATTAAAGTTGTGAGCAGGTGATTTGGCTGCCGCATCAATTCGTTCTGAGCCGATGTGTGAGCCAGAGGCTAAAAGAACTGAGCTAGCTCACATTGACTCAGCTTAGAGGGAACACTGGTGGCTACGCAGAGGCAGGCCATGGCGAACCCACCTCTGTTGATCTCTTGCATCCAGGACACTGTGAGGGGGTCGATCATACGCTTGTTGCCCCCTGGCAGTCCTTTCCACCCCCACCCCCCACCATCAGTGAGAAGAAGAAGAGGAGGAGATTGGATTTATACCCTCTGGCCCTTCACTACCCAGAGGAGTCTCAGAGCAGCTTACAAACTCCTTTCCCTCCCCAGAACAGACACCCTGTGAGGTAGGCGGGGCTGAGAGAGCTCTTGACAGAAACCGCCCTTTCTCAAGAACAACTCTTATCAGAGCTATGGCCTGCCCAAGGTCCTCCAGCAGCTGCGAGTGGAGGAGTGGGGAATCAAACCCAGTTCTCCCAGATAAGAGTCCGCACACTTCACCATGACACCAAATAGACCTTACAACCGACTAGGAAAAGCAGAATGTATTATGTAAAGAGAGGGCGGTTGTTCAAGTCCCTGGAATGGAATTTGGGCCTGTTCCAAAGCGTGGATTGTTCACAGCCCCTGGTGGTGGTTGGGGGGTGGCGTGAAGAGTCGCCCTCTCTCCGGCCCACTGCCCAGCTTGCTGGTGTCTCTGGCAGTCCGCGTGTGGGTGTAGGGGTGCTAGCCCCTTCCTAGGGCTGGCGAGGGAGGACCTGGAACTCGAAAGGGGGTGGGATGTTGCCCAGGCCGGTGCACTGGGGCGCCAGGTCGATCTCAGCTGGGGCGACCAGCGGCCGGAAGGCGAAGTGCTGCAGGAGGGTGGTGAGGAAGAGGAAGATCTCCATGCGGGCCAGGCCGGCTCCCAGACAGATCCGCTTCCCTGCAGGGGGGAAGAGGAGCAGAGGAGGGCGTGAGCCGGCAAGCCCCGCCCGGGATTCTGTGGCAGTGGCTGGCCCTCCTTCTGGCACGTGCACCCAGAGCCACTTGGCAGGCTGGCAGTCGGGCGAGCGGATGACGCCAGGAAGAAGGTACATCTCTCACGTTTAGAAACAAGCCCCTCCGTACTGACTGCCGAGGGCACCTTTTGCTCATCTTTACTGATGACTCGCAATGCTCCCTCTAAGCTATGGAGCCCCTGTGAGCAAAAATTCTACTTTGTGAGCTGCCACTGGCATTAAAGTTGTGAGCGAGCGATTTGGCTGCTGCATAAGTTAGTTTGCTCTGGAGCCATCCTTCCTGAGCTAAGACAAAAATGTGTGAGCCGGAGGGTAAAAAACTGCGATCTGGCTCACACTCAGCTTAGAGGGTGAACACTGCGTGACGAGGCCAGTGGTCAGACGGCAGACGGAATGCCTCCCAGAAGGCTTCCTTGTGTTTCAGAGTTCTGCCGTGTGTGTGTGTGTGTGTTGCAAGTACTTTACGCTTACTGCTGGGGGCAGGGGGGATTACCTTTCAGCCATGTTTCCCCAGCTTCTGCCAACCTGGGGTGAAGCAAATGCTGGTGTGCCCGGGGTATCTAGATCTTGTTCTATGCGTCCCCCTAATTCACACTTGTGGTGTAACCAAATCACATCACACCTCAGAAGTGAAGCAGGCTCAGTAGTTGGAAAAGGAACCCACCAAGGAAGGCTCTGCAGAGGAAGGCAAGGGCAACCCTCCTCTGCTTCTCCCTTGCCTTGGAAGCCCCTTGCTGGGGTGGCCTTAAGTCGGAAGCTCAGCAGGGTCGGTGCTTGGAAGGGAGACCACCAAGGAAGGCTCTGCAGAGGAAGGCAAGGGCAACCCTCCTCTGCTTCTCCCTTGCCTTGGAAGCCCCTTGCTGGGGTGGCCTTAAGTCGGAAGCTCAGCAGGGTCGGTGCTTGGAAGGGAGACCACCAAGGAAGGCTCTGCAGAGGAAGGCAAGGGCAACCCTCCTCTGCTTCTCCCTTGCCTTGGAAGCCCCTTGCTGGGGTGGCCTTAAGTCGGAAGCTCAGCAGGGTCGGTGCTTGGAAGGGAGACCACCAAGGAAGGCTCTGCAGAGGAAGGCAAGGGCAACCCTCCTCTGCTTCTCCCTTGCCTTGGAAGCCCCTTGCTGGGGTGGCCTTAAGTCGGAAGCTCAGCAGGGTCGGTGCTTGGAAGGGAGACCACCAAGGAAGGCTCTGCAGAGGAAGGCAAGGGCAACCCTCCTCTGCTTCTCCCTTGCCTTGGAAGCCCCTTGCTGGGGTGGCCTTAAGTCGGAAGCTCAGCAGGGTCGGTGCTTGGAAGGGAGACCACCAAGGAAGGCTCTGCAGAGGAAGGCAAGGGCAACCCTCCTCTGCTTCTCCCTTGCCTTGGAAGCCCCTTGCTGGGGTGGCCTTAAGTCGGAAGCTCAGCAGGGTCGGTGCTTGGAAGGGAGACCACCAAGGAAGGCTCTGCAGAGGAAGGCAAGGGCAACCCTCCTCTGCTTCTCCCTTGCCTTGGAAGCCCCTTGCTGGGGTGGCCTTAAGTCGGAAGCTCAGCAGGGTCGGTGCTTGGAAGGGAGACCACCAAGGAAGGCTCTGCAGAGGAAGGCAAGGGCAACCCTCCTCTGCTTCTCCCTTGCCTTGGAAGCCCCTTGCTGGGGTGGCCTTAAGTCGGAAGCTCAGCAGGGTCGGTGCTTGGAAGGGAGACCACCAAGGAAGGCTCTGCAGAGGAAGGCAAGGGCAACCCTCCTCTGCTTCTCCCTTGCCTTGGAAGCCCCTTGCTGGGGTGGCCTTAAGTCGGAAGCTCAGCAGGGTCGGTGCTTGGAAGGGAGACCACCAAGGAAGGCTCTGCAGAGGAAGGCAAGGGCAAACCACCTCTGCTCCTCACTTGCCTTCAAGCCCCTTGGCTGGGGTGGCCATAAATTGGAAGCTATGCTTGCAGCTGCCACTTCACTGCGGGGTGACCTTGGGCCAGTCAAACTCTTTCAGCCTAACCTACCTCACAGGGTTGTGGTGAGGATAAAATGTCAAAGCTCCTGCTTAAGAACATAAGAGAAGCCAATGTTGGATCAGGCCAGTGGCCCATCCAGTCCAACACTCTGTGTCCCACAGTGGCCAAAGATACCAGGGGCCACCAGGAGGTCCAGCAGTGGGGCCAGGACACCAGAAGCCCTCTCCCTGTTGCCCCCCCCACAAACACCAAGAATACAGAGCATCACTTGCCCCAGCCTGAGAGTTCCTATCTGCAAAGGTAAAGGTTCCCTCGCTTGAAAGCCAGTGGAATCCGACTCTAGGGTTGCGGTGCTCATCTCCGTTTCAAAGCCGAAGAGCCAGCGCTGTCTGAAGTTGTTTCCGTGGTCATGTGGCCAGCATGACTAAACACCGAGGCGCATGGAACACTGTTACCTTCCCACCAAAGTGGTACCTATTTATCTACTTGCAATTTATTGCTTTCGAACTGCTAGGCTGGCAGGAGCTGGGGCCAGAGACGGGAGCTCACTCCATCATGCGGCACACTCGGGTCTCGAACTGCTGAACTACCGACCTTCCACAGCCTGCAGTTCAGCGTCTTAACCACTTGAGCCACCGCAGCTCTGTACCTTGTGGCTAACAGCCACTGGGGGACCTCTGCGCCAGATGTTTATCTAATGCTTCTTTCCGTTGCATCCTTTTGGGCTACCTCTCGGTTCTTCCCCCCTTTTCTCACTCGCCTCTGGAGTGTTAACAATGGAAGCCCCTCTTCCCAGTTACGCGTCTGTGTGTGTGTGTGGTGGGGGGTACAGGCTGAAACCCCAGTTCCTTCTTGCAGGTTTGGGATGGGGAATCCCCCTTCCCCCCAAGCGCCATACCTGGGGCAAAGGGCATGAAGGCATCACTGCTTTTGAAGGCGTTCTTTTCGTCCAGGAAGTTGGCTGGGTTGAAGGAATCCGGGTCCTTGAACTGGGACGGGTCGTAGTGCACCGAACTCAGCAGGGGGATCACGTTGGTGCCCTGTTGGTGGCGGGGAGGAGAGACTTGTGGTCATACATTTGAAAGGAATTGAGAGAGAGAGAGAGTGCAGCCAGTAGGGGTCGCAGCTTCCCTCACCCAAAGAAGGAGGTACTCTTCTTGAACCACCTGTGTAATGCCCTACAGAACATTGTTGTGGCCAGCTATTTATCTTCAGAAAAGCAAGAGAGAAAGCGCAACACATTTAGAGCCCGGTGGGGCACCTTTAAGACCAACAAAGGTTTATTCAAGGTAGGAGCTTTTGTGTGCACAGCACACTTTATCCAAGAGAGAAAGGAGACATACTTGTCCCTCAGCACACTGGTAAAGGTAAAGGTTCCCTTGCTCGAAAGCCAGTCGAATCCGACTCTAGGGTTGCAGTGCTCATCTCCGTTTCAAAGCCTAAGAGCCAGCACTGTCTGAAGATGTTTCCGTGGTCATGTGGCCGGCATGACTAAACACTGAGGCGCACGGAACGCTGTTACCTTCCCACCGAAGTGGTACCTATTTATCTACTTGCAATGTCTTGCTTTCGAACTGCTAGGTTGGCAGGAGCTGGAACTAGAGACATGCGGCGCACACAGGTCTCGAACTGCTGAACTACTGACTTTCCACAGCCTGCAGTTCAACGTCTTAACCACTTGAGCCACTGCAGCACACTGGTAGGAACCCACTAAAAAGAACCCTTCTGTCTCTGAAATGCTAGAACAGCGTAAGTCTAGGGTCATGGTGAGCATCTTATGCCCAGCCTGGCTTTGGAACCGGCATGGCCTCAGTTTCCCCAGGAGAGCTGCCTTTGCCTGGAGACTGGGAGTGAGTCCTGGCTGGTTCATTCCGGGAGAATTTCAAGCTACACCGAATTTCAGGCACGTTCGAAGCACGCACAGAGTGAGCATCTTTCTCACACACGTGTGTGGAGAAGAAGAAGAGATTGGATTTATACCCCATGGCCCTTCACTACCCAAAGGTGTCTCAGAGCGGCTTACAAACTCCTTTCCCTTCCCCTCCCCACGACAGACACCCTGTGAGCAGTGTTCCCTCTTAGCTGAGTTAGTGTGAGCTAGCTCACAGTTTCTTAGCCTCCGGCTCACACATTTTTGTCTCAGCTCAGGAAGGATGGCTCCAGAACACACTAATTTATGCAGTAGCCAAATCACCTGCTCACAACTTTAATGCCGGTAGCTCACAAAGTAGAATTTTTGCTCACAGGACTCTACAGTTTAGAGGGAACATTGCCTGTGAGGTAGGCGAAGCCGAGAGAGCTCTCTCTTGGACTGCTCTTGAGAGAACAGCTCCGAGAGAACTTGCGACTGACCCAGTCACCCAGCTGGCGGCATGCGGAGGAGGAGTGGGGGAATCAAACCCGGCTCTCCCAGATTAGAGTCTGCCACCCTCTCTTAACCCCTACACCAAACTGGGAACCGAGGCGCAGAAGGCTGGCCCTGCCACTGTCGTACCTTGGGAAGCAGGAAGTCCCGGAAGGGCGTGTCCCGCGTGACGGCACGGGGCAGCCCCATGGGCAAGATGGAGATGAAGCGCTGGATCTCATAGATGACGGCATCCGTGTACGGCATGAGCTTGCGGTCTGCCAGGCAGGGGGCGCGTTCGTGCCCGATCACTTGGTCGATCTCCTGGTGGACTTGCGCTGCAGACAGACAGACAGATAGGAGGCAGTGAATGTGGATGGTGGGGGGGAGAGAGGGAGACGGTGGACTAATGCCTGGTTACCAACCTCCAGGTGGGTCCTGGAGCCCTCCTGGAATGACAGCTGAGCGACAGAGACCAGCCCCCCTGGAGTTAATGGGCTGCATCACATCCCTGCTTAGCCCCCCCCCCCCCCCCGAAGCTGCCCTTCCCAGGCATGAAACAAAAATTACAAGAACTTTGCCAACCTGGAGTTGGGAACCCTATCTAATAGCCTGCAAGGCCCTTTCTGTCTTCAAGAGCTCTCCAGTTGTGGGTGGCAGGGGTGGTGGTGATCTAAGTGAGTGGGGGGGGGCCCAAACCGGGTCCCAGAAGGGCTGACTGATGATGAAGAAGAAGTGACTGGATTTATACCCCGCCCTTCACTACCCGTAGGAGTCTCAGAGCGGCTTACAGTCTCCTTTCCCTCCCCCTCCCCACAACAGACACCCTGTGAGGTAGGTGGGGCTGAGAGAGCTCTCCTGAGGACTGGCCTGGAGAGAACAGCTCTGAGAGAACTTGTGGCTGACCCAAGGTTACTCCAGCAGCTGCATGTGGAGGAGGAGTGGGGAATCAAACCTAGTTATTCCCAAGGTGGGTCGTCGTGTTGGTCTGAAGCAATAAACAAAGTTTGAGTCCAATGGCACCTTTAAGACCAACAAACACAAACACGAAACACAACAAACACAACACGAAAGCTCACACCTTGAATAAAACTTTGTTGGTCTTAAAGGTGCCACTGGACTCAAACTTTGTTCTGGTTATCCCAAATTAGAGTCTGTGCTCCTGACCACCACACCAAACGACACCCCTGCAGTCCCAGAGCTCGCATTGGAAAAGCAATTGCTTGCACAGAGTTTGTGCTTAGACTCTTAATTCACACAGGACTCCGTGGTGGTGGTGGGGTGACGGACCAGGGGACCGCGACCCTCACTTCCCACCGGGGAGAATGAAACTGAGCCGGGGGGGGGGCATGCAGGGGCTCACCTGCCACTTCGGGGTACTTCATGAGGATCAGGAAGCTGTACCGCAGGGTGGTGCTGGTGGTCTCGGTGCCCCCGAAGAACAGGTTGTGGGTGGTCATCACCAGCGTCTCCGTGTGGAAATGGCTCAGCGGGTCTTGCTTCTCCTGCAAAACAGGGCGACAGTGGAGGCCACCCGGAAGGGAAGGCTCCCCCCCCCCAATCTCTGTTCTGAGCTGGGCTGGTGCCATTTTGGCCCCCCCCCCCCCCCCGCTGAGCATGTGGGGCAGGGAGTTGCTGGCCATCACCCCCCCCTGCAGATACCTCAGGTCATTCTCACTTTCCAGTTTGGCGTTGTGGTTAAGCGCGCGGACTCTAATCTCGGAGAACTGGGTTTGATTCCCCACGCCTACACTTGCACCTGCTGGATGACCTTGGGTCAGTCACAAGTTCTTTCAGAGCTGTTCTTGAAAAAGAGCAGTTTCTGTCAGAGCTCTCTCAGCCTCACCCACCTCACAGGGTGTCTGTTGTGGGGAGGGGAAGGGAAAGGAGATTTTAAGCCGCTCTGAGACTTCCATTGGTAGTGAAGGGCGGGGTATAAATCCAGTCTCCTCCTCCTCCTCCTCCTCCTCTTCTTCTTTCCAAATTCCTGACAGTTCCCCAGCTTCTCTTCCTCCCCAGGCAAGGTGGGGGGGGGGTTTCAAGAAGAAGAAGAAGAGAAGAGATTGGATTTATCCCCCGCCCTTCACTTGGAGTCTCAGAGCAGCTTACAAACGCCTTTCCCTCCCCCTCCCCACAACTGACACCCTGTGAGGTGGGTGGGGCTGAGAGAACTCTGACACAAACTGCTCTTTTTCAAGGACAGCTGTGCCAGAGCTTGTGACTGACCCAAGGTCACATCAGCAGGTGCAAGTGGAGGAGTGGGGAATCAAACCCGGTTCTCCCAGATTAGAGTCCGCACACTTAACCACTACACCAAACTGCTGCCGTGCCCTCCCCTGCCCCATTCAGAGCTACCAGCCGTCTCTGTGCCATTTTTAAGTGGCCCCTTTAGGGAACTGTGAGTCCTTCAACTGACAAGGGACTCTGTCTGCCAGGCAGTATATATTGAGGTTAACACGGAGTTTCAGCTAAGGCAAAACACTCAGTGTCGTGATACCAATTGGGTTTGTTGGCAGCTGAACTGAACCTCTGGCAAGGGTGGGATAAAAAACATTTTAAAATCAACCAGGGTGACGCTGCCACTAACCGCCTGGAGCAGAAACAGGAGAGGGGAAGATGGACTTCCAAATCCGTCACTAAACCAGGGGCCCCGCGCCTGAGGGTCCCTCCCGTGGGTGCCTTTCAAATACCTGTTCCATGCGGATCAGGAAGCAGTCGATGAAGTCTCGCGGGTCGCTGGGATCGATGCTCTCTTGGTGCCTGCGAACACGCTCAGCTATAAACTGCCGCAGTTTCTCGAAGTTGCGGAAGATTTGCTGGTGGGGCCCCGGCAGGAGGTCCATGAACCGGGGGAAGATGTTGTAGAGCTGGACAAAGGGGTGCAACCAGCAGGTATTCTTTTGTTCCAAAAGCCCCCCCCAGATTTTCATACATACACACACCTCACCCCGACATTTTCTTGTTCCTGATTAATGGATCCTTTTGAGCAATTAATTAGTTAATTAAAGTCAAGGAAAGGGTACATAATGAAAGATGAGTGACAGGAAGATTCTAAGAAGGCAGCTCCAGAAGCCAGAGAGAGAGGAAAATTGGGAAAGAATCAGGAAAAGGCAGAAGTTTTGTCCTGGTTTCATTCTGGTGTAGTGGCACGGCATGCCTTAAGAGTTCATTAGTCTGTTTCATTACGTTCTATTAAAAATTGCCACCCACAAAGTCTCTTCCCCCAGTATGAAGACTCTGTCAAACCCTTTCTCCCTTTCTCACAATACAAGAACTCATGGGCACCCAATGAAATTGCTGAGCAGTCGGGTTAGAACGGATAAAAGGAAGTCCTTCACCCAGAGAGAGATGAACAGGTGGAATTCTCTGCCACATGAGGTGGTTGCAGCTACAAGCATGGACGGCTTCAAAAGGGAATTGGATAAACATATGGAGCAGAGGTCCATCAGTGGCTATTAGCCACAAAGCATAGATAGGAACTCTCAGTCTGGGGCAAGTGATGCTCTGTCTTCTTGGTGCTTGGGGGGGGGCAACAGTGGGAGGGCTTCTAGTGTCCTGGCCCCACTGGTGGACCTCCTGAGGGCACCTGGTATTTTTGGCCACTGCGTGACACAGAGTGTTGGACTGGATGGTCCATTGGCCTGATCCAGCATTGGCATCTCTTATGTTCTGAACCCAAATCTTGACATGCACTTGGCCAGAGCTCCTCATCTGGATCCTTTGCTAAGTCCAGGTAGGTCTGAAGCAGTAGACCAAATTTAGAGTCCGGTGGCACTGTTAAGACGAAGAAAGGTTTATTCAAGGTATGAGCTTTTGTGTGTGTGTGCACACTTTTCCAAATACAAGTTAAGTACCTGCTTAAGTGTATAAGTACCTTCTAACCTTGTTAGTTTTTCACTTTGCATGACTTAAACATCGTCATGTTACATGTTAATTGGCTGTTAAGTCCCGGTCTATAAGTGTAGAACCTCATCTGCCTTTCCAATGTATTTGAAAAAGTGTGCTTTGCACACACAAAAGCTCATACCTTGAATAAACCTTTGTTGGTCTTAAAGGTGCCTGACTGGACTCTAAAGTGGACCCTTTGCTGTTCTGGGTTCCGTGGGGGCGGAGTAGGGGAGGGGTGTGTGTCACCAAACACATCACTCAAAGCCGCCCGTGAAGTCTGGGCCAGGGAACTAAATGGAATTCCGCGCCCAACCCGACACTTTTGCTCTCCACGCAAAAGCTCTCTCCCGACCGTGCACGGACCCTCCTCACCTCCCAGCACAGACCACCCTTTACAGCCCCCCTCCCTGTCCCCCCCCACCACTGCTCACCTCCCCCCAAAATGAGCTCATGATCTTGAAGTTTTCGTTGAAGTGGTCCAGCAGGGTGAGGAAGTCGGCGTCTTCGTAGTCAAAGCGGTTGCCGAAAACCACGGAGCAGATGACGTTGGAGACGGCGCGGCAGACGAGGTTGATGGGGTTGAAGGGAGCCCCTGTACGGAGAGGGAGGAGAGGCGGGCGATGCTGGGGTGGGGGTGGGGCCAAGGACTGCAGGGGCCACCACCGGTGAGGCTGAGGCTGGCTCCTCTGGGATCATCTGCTTCTCTTTGTGTGTCCCCCCCCCACGAATGTTACCGCCTGGTGTGATGCAATCACAGGGGCCAATCCTGCCTTCCCTTCATGGCTGCCACCCTCCCAGACAGGGTGGGGGTTCTCCAGAAGGAGAGAGATCCTGGCAGGTGAACCTTCTCTGGCCAAAGAGAGGCGGCACTCAGGGGTCGTTTCCTGCAGGAGCACACAGGAGCAGAGCTCCGGCAGTAAAGAGCCCAAGGGGGCAGGCACATGCCACAAGCCCCACCCCCTGCTCCCAGCAGCCCTCAGTCAGAGCAAGAAGCAGCCAGGTAAGTTGCAGAGCCCCGGCCCCCGGGTCCAAAACAGTCCAGTGGCACCTTTAAGACCAAGTTTTATTCAGGTACAAGCTCTCCCTCCTCTGTGAGGACAGATCTGCACGTTCCCCCCCCCCCATAGCTAGCCATCCAAAACAGTCCAGGTGAGCCTGAGCGGTGGGCGTTGCCTTCTGACACACTTCCGGTGATGTCAGGGGGTGTGGCATGTGCAAATAAGTCATGCCAATGAGTTATGCTAATGAGCTCCTGCACCTTTTTTTCTACGAAATGAGCCCTGAGCGGCACGCACCCCAACCCATCCTGCTCTCTCGTAGTGATGGCCGGGAGTCCACCCCTGACGTCAGGCCAGGTCCCTACCGTTGAAAATATGTGAGGTGCAGGGCCGGGATTTCAGCCATTATAGGGTTAATCTGCTCTACCTAGTGTACTATTGTTTAGACTGACCTGGAAAGGAAACTTGGCTCAGAGCCAATGGGGAGATACCCCGGGAAAAATCTAAGTCTGTTTACTACGTAGCAATCATCGGTTACTGTGTTCAGGTGACTTCCTTCTAGGGGTCAAGAAGAAGCAGAATCTCCATTGTTGTGTGACCATGTGGTCTGTAGCGGTAAAGATGTGAAAATGTAGCTCTAGATATCGCTGTTGTTTTGTAGTCTCCCAGTGAACCCTTCCCTTAGAAATAAAGCTTTTTTTCCATAGAAAGAAATGTCTCCTCTCCAGTGAAGGAAAGATCTATTGCAAACTCTTGAGTATTTAAGTATTTTTGCCTGTTTCCCCAACACCTACCTCCGGTTTTCCGGAACTCTCGCACGAGGCACTGGGCCTCCTCTTGGATCCGCTCCTCAACGCTGCTTCTTCCCATCCCGAAATTCTTCAGCGTCTGCAGGGCAAAGCGCCGCAGCACCTTCCACTTGTCCCCATTGGAGAAGGCGATGCCTGCAGGGAGAGGAGGGAGGGAGGGAGGGAGGGGCTGACCAGCAAGGCTCCCTCTAAGCTGTGGAGTCTTGTGAGCAAAAATTCTACTTTGTGAGCTGCCGCTGGCATTAAAACTGTAAACCAGCGATTTGGCTGCTGCATAAATCACTTTGCTCAGGAGCCCCATCCTTCCTGAGCCAAGACAAAAATGTGTGAGCCGGAGGCTAAAAAACTGAGCTAGCTCACACTAACTCAGCTTAGAGGGAACACTGCTTACCTTCTGCAGCACGGAGGACTTGCGCTTCTTCCTTTCATAACGTTTCTGCCCAAGGACATTCAAGGTGATGTGCCGTCCCATACCTAAAACCTCCCTGACAAGATCCCTGCGATGGCCTTATCACGAGGCTCAGGGCCCAATCCACCATGGTGCTGTTCTACAGTTTTAGTCCATTTCAATTTGGTGTAGTGGTTAAGTGCGCGGACTCTACTCTGGGAGAACCGGGTTTGATCCCCCACTCCTCCACTTGCAGCCAGCTAGGTGACCTTGGGTCAGTCACCAGTTCTCTCAGAGCTGTTCTCTCAAGGGCAGTCCTCGAAAGAGCCCTCTCAGCCCCACCCACCTCACAGTGTGCCTGTTGTGGGGAGGGGGAGGGAAAGGAGTTTGTCAGCCGCTCTAAGACTCCGAGTGAAGGGCGGGGTATAAATCCAATCTCTTCTTCTCCTCAATGGTGCTTGTATTGGGGAACTTCCTGGTGGACGGTGCCCACATTAATCCTTACTTTTATTTATTTACTTTATTTATATCTCACCCATCTCCTCGCTGGGACCCAAACGTAGCTTATGTCATTTGCCTCTCCTCTGTTTTATACTCACAACAACAACCCTGTGAGGCAGGTGAGGCTGAGAGTGTGACTGGCCCAAGGTCACCCAGCGGGCTTCCACGCCAGAGCGTGGATTCCAACCTGGGTCTGCCAGCTCCTAGTCCAAAACTGTAGCCACTAGACCACACTGTCTCTCAATTCATGAGTGTTGCAGGGCTGTACTGCAAGCCCCGGTTCTGCCCTTGAGCAACACCCCCCCCCATGTCGATGCCGCCGTTGCAGCCGGCAGGGCTTTGGGGTGGGGGCAGCCCTCCAACACTCCCTCTAAGTCTAAGCTGTAGAGTCTTGTGAGCAAAACTTTGTGAGCTACGGGCATTCAAGTTGTGAGTGATTTGGCTGCTGCGGAAATCGGTTTGCTCTGGAGCCCTCCTCCCTGAGCGGAGACAAAAATGTGTGAGCCAGAGGCTAAAAAGCTGTGAGCTAGCTCACACTAACTCAGCTTGGAGGGAACACGGCAGCCCTCTTACCGTTGCCCTGAGTGAAGCGGTAGAAGACGGGGAACTCTCCCCGGTCGCTGAAGTCGTCGGCTTGGTCCACCAGGGCTTCCTTCACCGCTTGGTAACCGCAGAGGACCACGCAAGGCAGCGAGCCGAGGTGGATGGTGTAGACCGGGCCGTACTTCTGGCTGAGCTGGGTGGAGGAGGGAGACTCGGTGTTAGTCGGGCAAGCACCGCTTGCAGAGTTGTGCCAGTTTTCTTTAAGAAATCTTACTTTAGCAGAGCGAAAACTATGGGCGTGATGTTAGAATGGATAAAAGGAAGTCCTTCTTCACCCAAAGAGTGATGAACGCATAGAATTCACTGCCGTGGGAGGACGGCTTCAAGAGGGAACTGGATAAGCATATGGAGCAGAGGTCCATCAGTGGCTATTAGCCACAAGGTACAGATATAGATAGGTACCACTTTGGTGGGAAGGTAACAGCGTTCCATGCACCTTGGCGTGTAGTCATGCTGGCCACATGACCACAGGAACGTCTTTGGACAGCACTGGCTCTTTGGCTTAGAAACAGAGATGAGCACCACATCCCTAGAGTCGGATTCAACTGGCTTTCAAGCAAGGGAAACCTTTACCTTTACCTATAGATAGGAACTCTCGGTCTGGGCCAAGGGATGCTCTGTATTCTTGGTGCTTGTGGGGGGCAAGAGTGGGAGGGCTTCTAGTGTCTCGGCCCCACTGCTGGACCTCCTGATGGCGCCTGGGATTTTTGTCCACTGTGTGAGACAGAATGTTGGACTGGATGGGCCATTGGCCTGATCCAATATTGGCTTCTCTTATGTCCTTATGTTAAGCCCTATGCTCATTGAAGCCAGTGAATGAAGCGCAGCTTTCAGAAAATAGAGATTGAACAGTCGTGGAATAAAGGAACCTATATCTGGAAGGGATTTCCCCACCTTTGTGACATTTCATTCCCTCCAAATAAGAACAAAGAGGCATTCACTCGTCAAAAAAGGGAGATAATTTAGAACCTGAATCTGTGGGGAAAAGGGAGCAGGGCTGGGAAGCGGCTCTGAATCGGTGCGCCAGTCCAGAGTTCTGTTTGAAAACAAGGCCTTTGTAAACAGTGGCCCAGCCTGGCGTGGGACTGTGGAGGGGGCTTTTTCTATTGCCCCCCCTCCGTTTCCCTGGCCTGACATGGCCCTGTGGAGCTGCAGCTTGCTCTACTGGGGTAAGGATCCAGACCATGTGCAGAAGGCCGTCAGCTCCTCCTTGGGGACTGAAGAAAAAACCGCAGGCACTCGAGTTCCCAGCTCTGGGTTGGGAAATCCCTGGAGATTTTTTTTTGGGGGGAGGGGAGACTGGAGGGGTTTTGGGTGGGGGAGAGACCCCAGTGGGGTAGACTGCCACACAGTGCGCCTTCCAAAGAGGCCGTCTCCTCCAGGGGGACTGATCTTCGTCATCTGGAGGTGAGCGGCCAAAGCAGGAGATCTCCAGTCGCTGGACTCGTAAGGAGAAACAACCGCGATATAATAACGAAACCGACGAGTTTGGGGGGGAAATATATCTCCTTTAATCTCCTTTGAAGTGAACTGGGTCTCCAGTTTTCCTTAAACTGGTCTCACGTTTTTCTTGACGGTAGAGCGCTCCGTAGACCATCTCACCTGGTGTTTCATCAGATGAGACCATTTTGTATTTTTTGCTCTCTCTCCCTTTTGTGATTTACATCGTTTCCGTCATCTTGCTATGTGAAAAGCCGCTGCGTGCTGCCCTCTAAAATTCTTTCAAGAACGCTTGAAAGCAGTCTATGGAGCGCTATACCGTCAAGGAAAACTTGAGACCAGTTTAAGAAAAACCTGAGACCGATTCGCTTCAAAGAAAATTAAAGAAGATATACTTTCCCCAACTAGGAGCTGCGGTGGATCAAGTGGTTAAGACGCTGAACTGCAGGCTGTGGAAGGTCGGTAGTTCAGCAGTTCGAGACCCGAGTGTGCCGCATGACGGAGTGAGCTCCCGTCTCTAGTTCCAGCTCCTGCTAACCGAGCAGTTGGAAAGCAAGAAATTGCAAGTAGATAAATAGGGACCACTTCGGTGGGAAGGTCACAGCGTTCCGTGTGCCTTGGTGTTTAGTCATGCCGGCCACATGACCATGGAAACATCTTCAGACAGCGCTGGCTCTTCGGCTTTGAAACGGAGATGAGCACCGCAACCCTAGAGTCGGATTTGACTGGCTTTCGAGCAAGGGAACCTTTACCTTTTTACTTTCCTCAAACTAGGCTTCGTTATCATATCACAGTTGTTTTTCCTTACTAGTTCAGCACTACCTGGAGGTTTGGCAACCCTAGCCAGGCTCCAGCTGACTTAATAAAACCTACAAAGAGGGAGCCATGAAAACCTGGCCGAGCAAAACGAACATGTGTTTCAATGTGAGCTTCTGCAAGATGCCGCTCACGCCGTTGGTGTAGCGGTTATGAACGCAGACGCTAATCTGGGACAACCGGGTTTGATTCCCCACTCCTCCATGTGCAGCTGCTGGAGTGACCTTGGGTCAGTCACAAGTTATCTCAGAGCTGTTCTCTCAGGAGCAGTCCTCAGTCAGAACTCTCCCAGCCCCACCTACCTCCCAGGGTGCCTGTTGTGGGGAGGGGGAGGGAAAGGAGATTGTAAGCCCCTCTGAGACTCCGAGAGGAGGGCGGGGTATAAATCCAACCTCCTCCTCCTCCTCTTCTGCTTCTTTTTCTTCATTAAGGGATCTTGGGGAGGGGGTGTGCGACCTTTCCCCCTCTTTAGTTATGAACCAACCTCCGCTGTAGTCAGGGCCGGCTCACACACTAGGCGATCTAGGCGATTGCCTAGAGCGGGACGGCCCTTAGGGGCACCAAACTGCACCCGGCCCCTTACTCTGGGAGTTTCTTGATTATTTGTGTTTTTCATTCTTCCTAAAATGCATTTATTTTTGAAAATTGGTGGGGGCACCGGGGGGGGGGCAGAAGGGATCCTCGCCTAGGGTGCAAAATAAGCTGCAGCCGGCCCTGCCTGGGAGCTGCCCTGTC
>NW_015165367.1:97086-98284 GCF_001447785.1 Gekko japonicus
CTGCTGCATAAATTTGTTTGCTCTGGAGCCGTCCCTTCCTGAGCTGAGACAAAAATGTCTGAGCCGGAGGCTAAAAAACCGTGAGCTGGCTCACACCAACTCAGCTTAGAGGGGACACTGCCTGGCACATTGCTGGACAGCACTCCTCTTGAACCAGGTTGGTCAGGAGTCAAAGACCTGGGTTCAAATCCTACACCGTGCTCCAAAGCTCACCGGGTGGCCTTCAGCCAGCCACTCACTCTCTCAGCCCATCCTACCAAACAGGGTTGTCAATGTGAGGATAAAACCGGCCAGGGGGGAACCTGCTCAGAGCCTGAGCGCCAATGAAGTGGTCCCGGAGTCCAATGCTCCCTCTAAGCCGTGGAGTCTGGTGAGCAAAAATCCTACTTTGTGAGTTGGGAGCCAGCGAGCGATTTGGCCGCTGCATCAATCAGTTTGCTCTGGAGCCCCGTCCTTCCTGAGCTAAGGCAGAAATGTGTGAGCTGGAGGCTAAAAAACGGTGAGCTGGCTCTCACACTAATTCAGCTTAGAGGGAACACTGCCTAAGTCCGTGTCCGTCTCCCCTCCCCCAGAAGCAGCCAGCCAGCTGGGGTTGCCACCTCTGGGTTGGGAAATTGCCAGGAGATTTAGGGGGCGGGGCCTGGCAGCAGGGGCGGGACCCTGTAGGAAATGGGTCTGGTGCTCTGTTTCCTCCCCCGGGGATGTGACCGCGGCTGTAATGGCGGGAGATCTCCGGCCCCCGCCTGGAGGTTGGCGACTGGAGCGGGGAGGGGCGAGGCGAGGCCGGCTGCCTTACCTTCTCGAGCGAGCGGTGCATGGCGCGGGGGTCCAGCTGCAGGAGGTTGCCCAGGAGCGGCAGAGGCGGCGGGCCGGCGGGCAGCCGCCCCGTCTTCCTCCTCCTCCTCCGCTGCCCGGCCAGCAGCCCCAGGAGGGCGGAGAGGGCGGCCAGCAGCAGGGCCAGCGTCCAGCCCCCGCTCAGCTCCATGGCCAGAGTGGCGGGCTGGCGGGCGGCCCGGCGGCGCCCTTATTATAGCGCGCTCCCTCGCTCGCTCTCCCTGGCCCGACGGGGCGGGCGGTGTGCCAGGCGGCGCGTCTCCCCCGGGCTGCCCCGCGAGTCTTGATTGACGTTGCCGGAGGCCCGATTCTGACAATTCCCCCCGGGGGGGGGGGGAGGAGAAGAGATTGATTCGCCCTCCCC
>NW_015165367.1:98349-100125 GCF_001447785.1 Gekko japonicus
GGGGGGGGAGGAGGCTGCTTTGCTTACGCAAACAGTGGAGCTGAGGGAGTTGCAGCGAGATAGATCCGCGGGCCTTCTCTGACGCACGCGGCACGCCCAGCCCCCCATTCCATCTTCACCTATGCTCCAGATAATGAAACTGAAGCTCAAAGACTTTGGCCACCCAATGAGAAGGGAGCCCTCACTGGAGAAGACCCTGATGCTGGGAAAGACCGAAGGTCAAAGGAGACGGGGACGGCAAAGGATGAGACGGTCAGACAGTGTCATAGATGCAAGGAACATGAAGTTGAGCCAACTTCAGAGGACGGCGGAAAACAGGAGGGCCTGGCGAGATCTTGTCCATGGGGTCGCGAAGAGTCGGACTCAACTGTGCGACTGAACAACAAAAACATGCTCCCACTAAGCTGTGGAGTCCTGTGAGCCAAAAGCGTGCTCTGTGAACTTACTAGCACTCAAGTCGTGAGCCAGCGATTGGGCTGCTGCATCCATCAGTTTGCTCTGGAGCCCTCCTTCCCATGCTGAGACGAAAGTGTGTGAGCCAAGGGCTAGACACCTGTGAGCTAGCTCACACTCACGCCTCCTAGAGGGAACACACTGCAGTCTTGAGCTGAAGGGGGCTGCTAGGAGGACCCTGTTGTGAGGAGCAAGGCTCCCTCTAAGCTGTAGAGTCTTGTGAGCAAAAACCCTACTCTGTGGACCACTGGCATTAGGGTTGTGAGCGAGCGGTTTGGCTGCAGCATCAACTAGTTTGTTCTGGAGCCCCATCCTTCCTGAGCCAAGACAGAAATGTATGAGCTGGAGGCTAAAAAAGTCCCGGCTGCCGTGGGACAGGATTAAAATGCTCCCTCTAAGCCGTGGAGTCTGGTGAGCAAAAATTCTACTTTGTGAGCTGCGGGCATTAAAGTGGTGAGCGAGCTGACTTGGCCGCTGCATAGATTATTAGTTTGCTCTGGAGCCCTCTTTCCTGAGGCGAGACAAAAACGGGTGAGCCGGAGGCTAAAGAACTGTGGGCTGGCTCACTCTCACTCAGCTGAGAGGCGACACTGATTGTCACCAATCTGGATTTAAGATAATTTGGCACTTGGCCTGTTCCGAGGCCTGCCCCACTCGAGTCTGGCAGCCCGCCTTAGAGACACACCCAAGGTTTTCGGGGCGTGAACTTTCGACCTTCCGAGCTCCCTTCTTCCTCAGATACACCTCAACTCTTAGAAGGTCCTTCCCCCGGATCTTGTTGGCCTGGGCTCTGAGGTACTGCAGGACTTGAACCCAGCCCTTCTACTACAGCCCAGCACCAAGACTCCCCTCTGAAACACCCCAAGGTTCAACGTTCTCGGCTCATCTTCGGCCTCGCCAGGCCAGGGTTGGAGCCCCAGAGGCCAAGCTCAGGTGCAGTCTGAAGTCACATCAAGGCACAGGTGCATTCCTGGCAGCATATTTCCCTGCCTGCCGCCACCGTGCATGCGCTGACCAGAGCGTCGCAGTGTGCCGTCTGCTAAGCGGCCCTTGGAGCCAGTTGGAAGCGTTGTGCTAGTGTGGAGTCCGGCCACGGGGATGGGGAGGAGCCAGGGATTGCCAGCTGGACCTGCCAGAGAAAGACGGCCTTGTCTGCCAGCCGAGCCCCGTCTCCCGACTGCCCTGAGTGTTGGTGGGGAGGGGGTTGTCTCAATGGCAGCTTTGTTCCTCCGTAGTCACCGCTTGTGCGTGAGGCAAGAGGGGCACCATTCAATGAATGCGGTAATGGAACCACGACCAATGCCCCCTCTGAGCTGTGGAGTC
>NW_015165368.1:0-15638 GCF_001447785.1 Gekko japonicus
GGTTTCTCAAGAGACATGTGAGGTGGGTTTAAAAGGAAGCATGAGGTTTAGTTCCCTGCTGGTATTGACTCGAAAGGGGGATCAGAGAGGAGAGAAACAGCACTGTCCCCAGTGCACACACACACAAACACACAAAAAAGGAATTTAGTGCTGCATGCAAATAAAATAAATGGGGGGATCATCAGCGTGGAATGGAATTGACATGAGATGTAAAGAGAGAGAGAGAGAGAGAGAGAGACTGGGAAGGGAAAACTGAAGCTTTGAAAAGTTTTCCCATTTAATGCTTTAGTGAACAAAGTTTTTGGTTTTTTTACTGTCTCTGGAAACCTAACATTAAAATGGCAGCTGAGCCACATGGACCTTCTACAAACCGCCAAACTTAAAGAATCACTTAGGATTTATTTTATTTTTATTTACTTATTTCAGCTTATATTCCCCCCCCCCCGAGTGGGCTCAAGGCAGATCACAACAGCAGTACACATGCCAGATAAGAAAGTGATTGTATTCAAACACACACCTTTTCAGCATATTTCCCTTCCCAGTAAAATCCAAACATCCAGAAGGTTTTAATAAATGAAGTTAAACAAAAGCAACTCAAGGTGGAATGACTGTTAATCCATTTGGAGGACAGAGTGCAATCCGCACAGGACAGGCTTTACAAAATGGCCAAGATCACAACCAGTGTGCAGGATCAAATTAGAGAATCACAAAGAGAAGACCACACAAATTTGCAAGGAAGGGCAGGAAATTAGCGTTACTATGCAGATGAGCTAGGGCATCAGAAAAAATACCCACCTGTTTTTTTTTTCAGTTTAGCAGCACAAGACTAAAAAAGCTCGCCAGAGCATCTGCCAGAGGACTCCTCCCCCATATAAATTGCAGCCCTATGCAAAGTATGGTGGAGTTGCAGCTGACTTTGCACAGGTGCGCACACATACACACATGTTGTCAACAATCAGAGCTTGCAATGCCAGTGTCAGTGGGTTTTACCATGCATTCTGCACCATATTTCCCCATATTATGAGTCATTGCAGCGGCAGTTCAGCTGTCTGTGGTGGCTTCCCCTTAATAAAACTTCTGGGTCTTTTCAGAGCTCACACCTAGTAGCCAAGTGGGTATGGGGTACGTCATTTCTGATAAATGAGGCGGCTTCACAAGAATTGTTGAAAAGATGCCAAAAACAAAAGTGAAAAAGCCACTGAGTTGCTCGATTAGACTTTTTGATCAGAGTGCAGAGAGAATGAGACACTGCATTGAGTTTGGGAGCATTCTTAGAATCCTCCATTAGGATTTCAGGTGCCCTCATTCTGTGACTGGATAGCTGGAATAGCTCCAGATATCCATTTGCAATGACTCTCAGTCTGATGGTGCTTAAATCTATGGTGCTGGCAGCTTCACAGGCCCTGCTGATGACTGAACATGTCCTCTGAAGCAGGTCATTACACTGACATGGAAAATAGGAAGGGGGAGGAATCACCGGACGATGCTCAAAACATACAAGCGTGCCGGCAAGTTAAAGCTGCACTTGTGTTGAACTGCCACTAGATGCCACTAGCAAGCTTCTACATCGGGCCAGGCGCTTTTAAGATGGCAGCAAGCTGAATCCTTGTCGTTTCTTGAAGGTTTAACAGTGGATTTAAAATAAAAATACAGGTTTTATTTATTTATTTATTTATAATTTCAATTTATAGCCCGCCCTCCCCACGACGCAGGCCCCGGGCGGCTCACAGATAGGCACAAGACAACACATAAAAACAAGTTAGGTAAGGTAAAGGTTCCCTTCCTCGAAAGCCAGTCGAATCCGACTCTAGGGTTGCGGTGCTCCTCTCAAAGCCGAAGAGCCAGCGCTGTCCGAAGACGATTCCGTGGTCATGTGGTCGGCATGACTAATCACCAAGGCGCACGGAACGCTGTTACCTTCCCACTGAAGTGGTGCCTATTTATCTACTTGCAATTTCTTGCTTTCGAACTGCTAGGTTGGCAGGAGCTGGAACTAGAGACGGGAACTCACTCTGTCATGCGGCACCCGGGTCTCAAACTGCTGAACTACCGACCTTCCACAGCCTGCAGTTCAGCGTCTTAACCACTTGAGCCACCGCAGCTCAAGTTAAAAACAAGTTAAAACTATATAAAACCATTACTACAGTATTACAACATGTTAAGTGCTCTGGATGTTCCAGAATAACCTTCTATCAAGATGGCATCTCAAAGATGGTACATCCAATCAATGCTGTCAGTTCCACGTGACACTGTAGTTCTCTCTTCACAGGACCAGTTAGTAATGATGGTACGATAATGATGGTACGATAATGATGGTACGATAGTGGCGGCTCCTACTCAAAGGCCTGGTGAAAGAGCTCCGTCTTGCGGGCCCTGCGGAAGTGCACAAGGTCCCGCAGGGCCCAGATCTCCTCCGGAAGCTCGATCCACCAGGAAGGAGCCACCACCGAAAAACCTCTGGCCCTGGTAGCCACCAGCCTAGCCTCCTTGGGGCCCGGAATCGTCAGGAGATGTTGCGTCCCTGACCGTAGTGCTCGCAGGGGAACACCACAATACAACACAACAGAAAACAAATGGTGCAGCAAAGAAAGAGATTCTCACAATCAGAAGAAGGTGGTGTAAACGGAGATGTAAAGTTTCCGGAAAACCTGGAAGTCATGGGGAAAACCTGGAAAATGCGGGGAATACACGCAATACATTCTTCTTCACCTTAAAATGACTATACTGCTTTAACAATGTAACAAGCATGATATTTAACTTTGTATATAAAAACTGTACTAGTTGGCATATTAAGAAGTCGAAGGCAGCAGTGAAAAACACACAAATTGCATATTGGGGCATTGGGAAAGGGTTTGAAAACAAAACACTAAGGATCCTAATGTGACATATAGCTGTGCTGTGGCCTGTATACAGTTCTGCTTGCTTTGTCTCAAAAAGGATTTCCTAGAGATGGGAAGAGGCACAAAAGGGGATAAACGTCAAAGAGCTGAAGAATCTTCCTTGCAATTTTTGCCTAGAAAAGAAAGAACTAAAGAGGGAGGGATAACACGGATTTACAAAATAATGAACCATGTGGAGAAATATTTTTTCCCTCTCCCTCTGATTAGAACTTGCAGTATTTTAGTAAAAATTATTGGTAAAGGGGTTAGTGTGGGCAAGCATAGCTTCCCCATAAAGTAAAGTAATTTAAAGGTTCCCTTGCTCGAAAGCCAGTCGAGTCCGACTCTAGTGTTGTGGTGCTCCATTTCAAAGCCAAAGTGGTACCTATTTATCTACTTGCAATTTCTTGCTTTCGAACTGCTAGGTTGGCAGGAGCTGGAACTAGAGACGGGAGCTCACTCTGTCATGCAGCAACTCGGGTCTTGAACTGAACTACTGACCTTCCACAGCCTGCAGTTCAGTGTCTTAACCACTTGAGCCACCATAGCTCCTAGCTTCCGCATACAATGCATTATTAACTTATGGGATTAACTGTTAACCTACAGCTGTAGACCGCAACCATTCCAGGCCCAGGGCCCTCCTTTAATATTTGATGGCAGCATAGGATTCACTGAGCTGCAACCATGTGATCAGAAATCATATAACATCACTGCAACAATAAGAATGAACAGGAGAAGAAGATAAAGAGAAGAAAATTGCAACAAAGGAAGAGAAGATGAGACAGCAATTACATTCACTGAAGGAGACTCAGTTTTAAGATGGGGGGAGGCCATTAACCGGGGAACAAAAAAGTTTAAAGAAAAAAGAGATGCTGATGTTTCCTGATGTTTGCACTAGCGAATTTCATTTATGCTCTTCTTTGCCTCTGTATGGGAACTGCAGGCTGTGGAAGGTCAGTAGTTCAGTAGTTCAGCAGTTCAAGACCCAAGTTGCCGCATGACGGAGTGAGCTCCCGTCTCTAGTTCCAGCTCCTGCCAACCTAGCAGTTCGAAAGCAAGAAATTGCAAGTAGATAAATAAATAGGTACCACTTCGGTGGAAAGGTAACAGTGTTCCGTGCGCCTTGGTGTTTAGTCATGCCGGCCACATGACCACGGAAATGTCTTCAGACAGCGCTGGCTCTTCGGCTTTGAAACGGAGATGAGCACCGCAACCCTAGAGTCGGATTCGACTGGCTTTCGAGCAAGGGAACCTTTACCTTTACTTTACTATGCCTCTGTATATAGTCAGGTTTACTGGGATTGATGATAGAAGCGACACCTTGATTGTTCACCTTCAACGTTAACAAACATTAATTGTTTAAAAAGCTAATTCTGTAAGCATGTATGACCTTCATCTCTTGGGGGTTTAGTGGTTTTCTTTACTTTCGCCTATAGTTTAGAGATTCCCCTCCCTTGATTTCTTGTAGTTTATTTAGAAAATGCAATAAAGAATTCAGCCCTTTTGGGGCCGTTAAAAAGAAAGAAAGAAAGAAATCATATAACATCAGAGTCACATGATAGGGAGAAGAGGAGTCAGTTATGGCTTTGTTAGCAGGGAAGGATGCCTCCACTTTGGAAACGCATGCAAAGTATTAAAGGGCCAGTTGATGTGGGGGAGCGCAGGCTTGCCATTTCCCCACTAGGGGCAGAGGATCCTCCATCCCCAGTCCCCATTTTCCATGGCTTCTCCTGCAACCAGGGGGAGAAACATGATGGGGAAAAACTGCACTTGGGCAATGGTGCAACATCCCTTTTGGGGAAAGCCCAGAAGTTATGTCAGCCCACTTTACGAATCACCGGAAATGCTGGTTTTACGATAGACTTCCCAGAGAGCTATTCCTAGAGGGGTATGATGTCCTCACGCCCCACCACCAAGTTCACACTGGGAGTGTCTGGACCAGGGAAGAAAGATAAGAGAAGGGAGTGTATGTGTGTGTGTGTGTGATAACTGAGCCTTTTTGTGCTAAACAGAAATGCTCTCCAACACTGAATAATCTGCCAGCATGTGTGCAAAGAGAGGTTGTAGGTATGGTGCCCTTGAACTAGCAGCAGGTCCTTCCAAAAAACAGCCAGCAGTAACAAAAAGGCAGTTCTAAAGGGACCCATGACCCACCTGAATGTCCATTATTGGCTTAAAGGGCTTTAAAAAGGATTACCAACAGAAATTATGTTGGATATGTCTAATATTAACATAGAAAATTATATGTTAATTCTTGATACCGAGTAAAATGTTATCCCCCATTGTTTACTAGAATTAATTCTGACAAGAGCTGTCATTGAAAGGGAGTTCTTGAAAGAGCTCTCTCAGCCCCACCTACCTCACAGGGTGTGGGGAGGGGAAGGGAAAGGAGTTTGTAAGCCGCTCTGAGACTCCGAGTGAAGGGTGGGGTATTGTTGCCAGAGGCGCTGCCTTTACTCTTGGGTAGCCCCAAAGCAGGGGCACCCCACTTTCTAACCTGAACCAAAGTCCCCAAAAGTCAAGCACTCTCAGATTGAACCACAGAGTCAGGCTGCAAGTACTCTGCAAAAAGGGATTTCATATTCAGGTGACAATGAGGCAACTTCAGGGCAAACTTCCAGTCTTCCCCCTCCACCTAGAAGAGATAGGCTTATGGAATAACAATGAGTTCCACCAGGTGAAGTATCTAAATTTCAGAAGTCCCGGGGTCATTTCCTGAGGGAGCGCACAGGAGTGGAGCTCCGGCAGTAAGGAGCTCAGGGGGCGGGCACATGCAACAAGCCCCACCCCCTGCTCCCAGAGGGTCCAGGGGTCAGAGCAAGAAGCAGCCAGGTACGTTGCAGAGCTCCCCCTGGCCCCCCCCCGTCCAAAACAGTCTAGTGGCACCTTTAAGACCAGGTTTTATTCAGGTACAAGCTTTCCCTCCTCTGCGAGTACAGATCTGCACATGCCTCCCCCAATAGCTAGCAATCCAAAACAGTCCAGTGGAGCCTGAGCGGTGGGTGTTGCCTTCTGACACACTTCAGGTGATGTCAGGGTGTGTGGCATATGCAAATAAGTTATGCTAATGAGCTCCTGCACCTCTTTTTCTATGAAATGACCCCTACTAAAGTCTATTCACAGGCCACCTGGCGAATAACCCTGTCTCCAGTAATTCTTTGTCTGAATAATTGTCTTTCCTGCTGTGTCCCTCAGGATACCGGGATAAACCAATCAATCATTCAAATGTTTAACGAACTTTCCTGATGCTAATCAGGGACCCATCTCCCATCTTTTGTCTGTATCTGGGAACCTATTAAACTGCCTAGTAGAACCATTAGTGGTCAGAAAATCCATTCAACTAGCCCCAGTACAGCCACCTGGCTGCTTCAATCAAGGCTTTTGTTAAGCCTGACTCTGCCTCTCTGGAACTTCATTGGTCATATCCAGGCCTTGCCAATCCTCATGCCACACACCCCTGGGACCCATCATTGGCCCAGGTAATCTATTGTTCTCACCTGAGAACAGCCCCCAGGACTACCCATTGGTCTGCATTGTTTTCCAATGTCTATATTTGTGATCTCATGGTCTCAGACCATGTTCTTCTGCCCTTATGCCAACTGTTAGTTCACCCTCAAACGCCAGAATCCCTTATTCATGGACCTCTGCACGTCTGGACAGGTAGTACCACCCCACAACTGACCCCCTCTATAAGCTATCGATCACCTCAGTTTCCTTAGTTCTGCATTGTGTGTGTGAATGTTTGAATATTGTTTGTATGCTTGAGAGTATTTAGTAAAGAAATCATTATTTTAGCCACCCAGTCTCTGTGTCTATTCCTGGGTTCTTGGGAATTCTAACTCTGGTATACACAGGTCTGATCCTATAGTTATGCCAATTGCTCATTAATATCAATTCCCCAGTCAATTATTAAGAAATAGAGCAATTTGGCTAACGGTATAAATCCAATCCTTTCCTCCTCTCTTCCTCCTCCTCCTCCTCATGGGTTCAGAACATTAAAGAAAGTAGGGTCAAGTAGAACCAAAATGGTCATCTAGGGCTGCGGCCACAGCCATCACTATGGACAAGCTCCTCAGACATAAACCTCTGGTAGTATCTCCACAGTTGCCTGTGTGTAAAAACAGGGCCCACCCTTTATTTTTCAATCTTTACATAAACAACATAATTCCTTGTCTTAAAAAATCAGCACTTCATGTGCCTATATTGGCTGGGCATGAAATGTCTCTTTTGCTTTACACAGACAACCCCATGTTACTACTTAGATTACAAGTTGGACTCAGCAAGGTATTACAAGCATTTATTAACTATTGTACTCAAAAAGGGTTAATTGTGAATGATGGAAAATCTAAAATAATTACTTTTTCAGAAAACCTGGACCATGGTGTGGGGGAGATTGAGCAGATGGCCTGTTTCAAATACCTAGGATTTATATTTAGCCATAATCTTACTTGGAAAGCTCATGTTCACTCACTTACAGAAATTGCTAGGACTAATTAAGTGATCTTTTAAGGTGTGTGGGTTTTTTTACTCAAAAGGAGAACACTGTGGACCAATGTTCCCTCTAAGCTGTAGAGTCTTGTGAGCAGAAATTCTACTTTGTGAGCTACTGGCATTAAAGTTGTGAGTGAGCGATTTGGCTGCTGTATCAATTAGTTTGCTCCTGAGCCCCATCCTTCCTGAGCTCAGACAAAAATGTGTGACCCAGAGGCTAAAAAACTGTGAGCGGGCTCACACTAACTCAGCTTAGAGGGAACACTGCTGTGGACCAAGATAATTCCTCACATTTTATTTGGGAGAGGTACTGGATCAATGGAGTCTCTGAGTTTGTTTGTTTTTTAGACACCTCATGTCCCTCCCCTGGGTCACAGGGCTCCAGGCAGCTCACAGTACCCAATAAAACAATCTATAAATAAAGAAAAAGCATAGTTACAAAAACATTAAATTACGATCCATAAAACAGCACTCCAGCTCAGACATCAGAATAAAACATAATCATTTGACACCCAATAACCAACACCCCAGACTGTCAAAAACAGGCGGCACTGCTAACAGGTGGTATAAAACTGGCCTCAACCATTCTTAATGGAAAGCCTGGTGGAACAATTCCATCTTACAGGCCCTATGGAATCTACAAAGATCCCGCAGGGCCCAGATGTCATCCAGCAGAACGTTCCACCAGGCAGGGGCCACTATAGAAAAAGCTCTGACTCTTGTTGAGAACAGTGGAGCTGGTCACCATCAGCAGACCGTGTGAAGAATGCAGTGTTCTTGGGGAGGGGATATAAGGAGAGGTAGCCCCTTGGGAAGAAGGTCCTAGACCACCAAGGGCTTTAAAGGTGAGAACCAGCACCTGGAACTTAATTCAGAAACTTACAGGCAATCAGTGCAACTACTTAAGTACAGGTTGAATATAGGATGACCTATATTGGTCAACAACCTAGCAGACACATTCTGTATAACTTGATGTTTCCAAAGCCAGCCTCAAGGGCAGCCCTGGGGCTATATCATCCACTCCTTCCGTTTCTTTGCTGGATGGCAGAAGTATTTAGGGGTGCCACAGGAACTGTGCTCAGAACAGAGCTCTCACAGCAATCATTAGAGTCCAGGGTTTGGCTTGGTGCCTTTTATTTACGACTGAAAGTACTTTTCTCAGTGCCCAGTGCCCAGGAGGCCTTTTGCGTCTATTGAAGGAAGACACCTTTAGAAGTGCTTGGGAGAAGTGTGTAGTTAATGGACTGGAGTCCCTTATTATGGTTAGGAATATGGGCAATCAGTAGAGTTGCCTGCTCCAGCTTAGGAAGTACCTGGGGATTTTGAGGGTAGAGTCTGAGGAGGGGGGGGAGGGTTGGGGGGAGGAGAGAGTTCAGTGAGGTGTAATGCCATAAAATCCAGCTTCCAAAGCAGCCATTTTCTTCAGAGGAACTAATTTCTGTCAGTTGCAGTTGGAAGAAGAGAAGAAGAAGAAGAAAAAGAAGAAGAAGAAGAAGAAGAAGAAATGCAGAAGCATCTTTAAAAAATCAGCATGAAATTGCTGATTTAACAAAAACTACAAATAAAGTGGAAGAAAAATCAGAAAAGATGGAACTTAAATTAGAAGCCGTAAATTCCAAACAGAGTTCCATGGAAGAGGCCCTTATGAAACTAGAAATGGACAGAGCAGCTTATATTTTAAGATTTCAAAATATAGCTGAAAGCAAGGATGAAAATATGAAAACTGTGGTGGCCCAGATCTTAGCTAAATATATGGGCACAGAAAATATAGATGAAGTCTACAATGAAATTGATGTGGCCTACAGAATGAACTCAGCATATGCAAAAAGAAATAATCTTCCCAGAGAACATAAGAACATAAGAGATGCCAATGTTGGATCAGGCCAAAGGCCCATCCAGTCCAACACTCTGTCATATAGTGGCCAAAAATACCAGGTGCCAGAAGTTCATGTAAAGGATGAAATCCTTAAGGAAAAAGGGAAGGATGAAATCCTTAAGGAAAAAAGGAAGGATGAAATCCTTAAATTTGAAAATGAAACTCCACTCCAAATAGAAGATACAGAAATAAAAATCCTGAAGGAGATTCCATGGAGAGTGAGAGAAAAAATGGAAAGAATATATGGAGTTAACAAGCATTTTGAGGAAAAATTAGATTACATATAGATGGCTATTTCCTGAAGACATCTTCTTTACCTTTAACAGGAAAAGATACAGAATTAATTCAATGTTTAAGGCAGAAGACTTCATTATATATATGGAGAAGAACTGAAAATTGAGGAAGAAGAACTGGAACTGATGGAAGTGGGAAGACCAGGATGTACAAGGAGCAGCAGGGACAACAAGGAAAACCACAAAAATCAAGAAAGTAACAAAGATTCCAGCATCACGAATAGTTACAAGACTTCATAACAAGAGTAAAGACGATACAAACACACAATCACAAGATAGAATAAAAATGAAAATAATCTCAATAAATGTCAATGGTTTAAATGCACCTCAAAAAAGAAGACAGATATTTCAGCAAATTAAAAAAGATGCAGCTAGATGTCATATGCTTACAAGAGACCCACATAAAACAATCAGACCAAAAATATTTGGAAGTTAAAAACTTTGGAAAAGTTTTCATTTCTGCAGATAAGAGAAAGGAAAAAAAGAGGTGTAATCACATATGTGAAAGAATATCTGCATCCCGAGATGCTTTATAACTCTGAAGATTGCAGAATCTTGATAATCCAAATACAAAGACAAGGTAAAACAATTTTGATTGTAAACATATATGCACCAAATCAACATCAAGAAAAATTCTATAAATCTCTGCAAGAACGTATTTCAAAACAAAACTTTGATGAGATTGGTCTGATTGGAGATTATAATGCAGTTTTTGATAGACTTATAGATAGAAAAACAATAATTGGGAAACAGAAAAAAGGCAATGAACTTTCCAAGGCATTTCTACAATTGGCAGAAGAGCACAATTTGGTGGATTCCTGGAACGTCCGAAATCCGAACCCCTCCCCCGGTGGGGGGAGGTGTTAGCCGGCGAAATGGAATGTCCAGCTTGTAAGCCTGGAAAGATCTCCTCGGCATCAAGAAGCCTGCGATGGGCCGATCCGGCCAGGCGGTGGCAGTGCGGTGCTGCGACTTGAAGCAGTCCTGGAAAAAGCTGATGTCATCAAGCCAAGCCGAGTGAATGCTGTCTGGAACACATCTAAGCCTACAACTGAAAAAATCCCCGTCAGCTGCAAACGTGTGCAACTTAAAAGATTTATATGTTGTCCTCCTTTACCCTTATGAATCATTGTTAGTCCCATGTGAATATGTGTAACTGTAAATCGCTCAGAGCCAGCAGCTCTGCAGGATTGAGCGATTAATAAATTGAAATATATATTATATATTATTATATATATATATTATAAAAATGATTTTACCTTCTACTCAGCTTGACATAAATCATGGTCAAGAATAGACATGTGCTGGATATCATCAGCAACTAAGAATGATTTAATAGAAGTGGAAATACTTCTCAAATCACAACCCTGTTCTGCTTACACTTCAAGATACGCCAAAGAAAAGCAGATGGACTTTAAATATTTTTTTACTGAAGAATGAAAAATTTGTAAGAGAGACTAAAAAGGAATTTCAGATGTTTTTAAAACAAAACATACAACCAGATATATCTATCAGAACTGTTTGGGATGCATTCAAGACTTATGCGAGAGGTTGGATAATTAGAGAAGCTGCTCATATTAGAAAAAAAAGACTGAGAAATTTATACAAATTAAGGAACAAGAAGATATGAAACAGAAATCTTCAACTGAACAGTCTAGAGTGAAACTGAAATTACTACAGCACCAAATGAATTGTTTGCTAATTCAGGAAATGGCTAAAAAAATTACTTATGCAAAACAAAATTATTTTGAAAATGCCAATAAACCAACTAGATGGTTAGCCTATAAGCTTTGGAAAGAGAAAGAAAAAACAAATATAAGGGATAATGAAGGAGAAGAGAAAAATATGCCCAAGGAGCGAAAAAGGATTATTGAAGCCTTTCATTAGAAACTATATCAAAAAAGAGAAGCCACACAAATGGAAATTAAAGACTTTCTAGAAAAGTATAACTTAAAGAAATTTACTGAAGAATAAATATATATTTTTTAATGAACCAATAACCTTTTCAGAATTGATAGAAGCCCTAAAACAGGGATGTTGAACTCATTTGTTATGAGGGCCGGATCCAACATAAATGAGACCTTGTTGGGCTGGGCCATGTGTGTCATAAAATGTAATGCCAGATAGAGGAGATATAAACTTTATAAAGGACACAAACTCCAAGATTTTTTTTAACTTAAAATAAAAACATGCTTAAAACATTAGCTCTGTAATCTGCAAGCCTACTTTTGAGTTATTGACATTCACCACAGAAATCTCATGCTCAGAGTTCTGAGTCTAGGACCCAGGTTAACACAGGAGATGGCCAGTTCCACCGTGGGCCTGATGGAAGCCCTCCGGGGGCCTAATCCAGCCCCCGGGCCACATGTTTGACACCCCTGCCCTAAAAGAACAAAAAAAGTGGGAAGACTCCAGGTCCTAATGGCTTTCCAGCAGAATTTTACCAAACCTTTGAAGACCTATTGATATTACCTTTAAAACATGTAATACAAAATATGATAACTGAAGGTAAAATACCAGAAACATGGAATGAAGCCTTAATAACTTTGATAAATAAAATACAGATGAAAACAAAATAAAAACTGTAGGCCAATTTCACTTTTAAATGTAGATTATAAAATTTACGCTTCTATATTAGCTCCAAGATTGAAGAGAGTTCTGATACACATAATTGATCAAGATCAAGCAGGTTTTTTGCCAAAAAGACAACTTAGAAACAATGTAAGGACTATACTGAATGTGATTGAATACTTTGAAGCACATCCAGAGAAACAACTGGCTTTGGGGTTTTTGGATGCTGCAAAAGCATTCGATAATGCAATTTTATGCTGGAGCAATTATTATCTTCACAATGTGGTAAAGACTTTTTTACAATGGTTAAAGCATTCTACACTAAACAACAAGCGAGAATGCTTTTCAATGGAGACTTAACATGAAGTATTGAAATACAGAAAGGAACTAGACAAGGATGCCCACTTTCGCCACTTCTTTTTATATTTGTGCTTGAAATATTTAATTATATGATTTGACAAAATATACATATCAAGGGATTTAAAGTAAGAGGAGAAGAATATAAATTACAAGCATTTGCAGATGATTTAGTCTTTATATTAGAAAATCTACTTTATTCTATTAGGCAACTTTTGAAAACCTTACTATGGTCAGGAGGCTGGACCGAAAATAATTTTTAATAAAACAAAGATGTTGACCAAAAATATGACTAAAGACCAAAACCAACAGATACAAGAACTATCAGGCCTAGAAGTTCAAAAAAGGTGAAATATCTGGGAATAAATATAACAAATAGATGTAGCTCTCTGATGGAAGACAATTATATGAAACTTATATTGGAAGATTTGGAAGATGGGAAAATTTACAAACATCCCTGATGGGAAGAATAGCCACATTAAAAATGAATATTTTACCAAGATTGATTTTTTAATTTCAAACAATTCCAATTCTTCAAAGTAAAAAATATTTTATAGAAGTTGATAAATTGATGAAACTTTATATGGCAGAACAGGAGACCAAGAATAAAACTAAAAGCACTACAAGATGTTAAAGAAAGAGCTGGATTTGCTTTATAAGATTGGCAATTATATTATATAGCAGCAGCATTGACATGGTTAAGAGAATGGATTATATTAGAAAATCTAAGGATGCTAGCCTTGGAGGGACATGATTTACTATTAGGTTGGCACACATTTATATGATATGGAAAAACTGATACACACAAATATTTTAAACAACATTTTATTAGATGATCTTTGTTGAAGGTATGGGAAGAAGTGAAACGCTTTTATACTAAGATACTAAAATGGGTCTCACCACTAGAAGCGTTTACCAACCCAAACTTATTACACAGAAATGGACTGTTAAGATATGAACATTTACTGAATAACAACAATGAATTTAAACCATCAGAAAGTATTAAAAAACAGGTATCTGACTTAACCTGATAAAAGAGTACAGATAGAATCAAGATATACTAAAGACAAATGTATAGGCTTCTATGCAAAAAAATAACAGAAATGGATAATATATTGCTACACACTGAAGATAAATGAATTAAGAAACGGTATGTAATAATGTTGGAAAATAAAACACAAGATGAAGTAATTAAAGATTCTATGGTTAAATGGACACAAAATTTAGGTCATAATATTGATTTAGATAAATGGTTACAGGAATGGAAAACAAATATAAACATTTAATATAAAGAAAAAATATATATAATGTTTTATAGATGGTATATGACTCCAAATAAATTAGCAGTGTTTTATCCTGATTTACTGTCAGAAATGTCAAAAGAGTGTTGGTTCATTTTTTCATATGTGGTGGACTTGTGATAGAGTTAAATTTTTTTGGCAATGGATTCATGAAATGTTACAAAAATGTTGGAATGTACCATACCCTTTATATCTGAATTGTTTCTTTTGAATTTAATGCCAAAAAACTGTAAAAGAACAAGATATTTACCTTATTATACATGTAGTAACTACTGCAAGAAAAGTATATGCCAAATACTGGAGGAAGAATGAAGTACCCTCGAAAGAAGAGACTATAAATAAATACTTGAAACGGCTGAAATGGATAAACTGACTTCAATTCTCAGAGGACGAGATGAAACAAGTTTTGAAAACACATGGGCAAGATTTTATAATTGGTTGAGCAACTATAATAAATGAACAATATTGACACAAGAATAAATAATAAAAGGTATATCTAAACATAATGCAAAAGACTTTTTAAAATACACGGTGATAAAGTTGAATAATATTTTAAACAGTTAATGTATGAGGTAATACAAAAGTTAAACCAAAGATGTATATGAAACCCCGGATTGTATGTATTTATGTTTCTCTGTCTATTATAAAATAAAAAAACTTTCTAAAAAAAAAGTAGTAGTAGCCGTCGTCATCAGAAGCGATGACAGCCCTTGACCCACACACATTGTAATATGTTATCTTGCCATGTATTCTGTTTTACTCTATTGTATTGGTTTTATGCTTTGGTCAAACAAGCTTATTAATAACAGGAAAGCCCCAGTGCCACCAGTTATGTAGGTCTTCCAGAAAAACATGAACTGGAAAATTTTCCAGTGCCCTAAATAAAGTATGGTTGGTTTAGCTCATTTTATTTTTCTCCTTACATTTAGTAAACAAAATTTAAAAAGTAACCCATGTTAAATTTACGATCGAATAGCACCAAATAAGGTAAAACAGCGTTCCGTGTGCCTTGGTGTTTAGTCATGCCGGCCACACGACCACGGAAACATCTTCAGACAGCGCTGGCTCTTCGGCTTTGAAACGGAGATAAGCACAGCAACCCTAGTGTGAGAAATGCAATAATATAAGGGGTTTCTGATCTTAAAAACCTTGCTTTAAAAATTGCATTGCTGGAAATCAATGGATTAAAGGCTTATTATAAAGTTGAGACATGGGATTGTGAAAATGGGGAATTTAGCCACACAAGCTGACAGCCTGCACAACAACCTAACAGAAGACCTTGCAAAACGCTACATCTAGCAGAAAGCAGAAGTGGAAATATTTCACATAGATTAAGGATCTTTTTACTTTAAAATTTATACTAAGCTTTCCTGTTTGCTGTGTATTGAAATTAAGAGTGTATTGCTTGAGAATAGATGCTGAAGCTGGTTTACTTAAAAAGCAGAAGCATGGTCAGATTATTGTCAATTGTGAAAACAGAGGCAGGGAAGAACCTGCAATTTGGGAGATGGGAAGAGAGGCTACTAAGGGGAGTGATTACCCATGGAAGAAGAAGATTAAACAAGCAGGGACTATGCAGAGGAATCATTGTACTTAATTCTATGTATCTTTATATGCTTTTATTTTCTTAAATGCATGAAGGCTGACCTAAGAAATAAGGAACTTGGCATTTTGGCTCTGAGAAACAAAGTCTGTCGTAGATATGATGGCCCAAGACAGGCCTGATGAAATGGGACATCTTGCGGTCTGAAAGTCCCGATTTACGAGAAGACCTGCCCCATTTACGAGAAGACCATCCTGATTTACGAGAAGATCTGTCTCAAGATACTTGCGGTGGGCCGTTGTGGGTTATGAAGAAAAGTTAGGAAAG